>NC_053390.1:241496886-241796886 GCF_905171765.1 Bufo bufo
TTTAAACCCAGAATATTATTGCAGTATTTCAATCTTGTATTTCACACTGACAGATGCAGTAAATGCTGCAAATTTAGTATTTTGCCCAAAATGGGTGTTTTTTTAAACCCAGAATATTATTGCAGTATTTCAAGCTTGTATTTCACACTAACAGATGCAGCAAAAATTTAGTATTTTGAGCAAAATTGTTTTTTTTTTTCAATAACAGAATATAACAGCAGTATCTAACCCTTGTATTTCACACTGACAGATGCAGCAAAGGCACCATATGTAGAATTTTGCCAAAAATTGTTGTTGTTTTTAAACCCAGAATATTATTGCAGTATTTAAAGCTTGTATTTCACATTGTCAAATGCTGCAAAGGCCCCAGATGTAGGGTCTTGCAAAAAAAAAGGTGATTTTTTTAAACCCAGAATATAATTGCAGTATTTCAAGCTTCTATTTGACTGTCACAAATGCACATATGCTGTGCTGGTGAACTGAACTTGCATAAAATGGCCACCGATGCCCACCTAACTAACAGATGGATAAAAGTTATTTTTCTGTGTTACTGGGCTCAGGGCAGGGTAAAAAGATTGTGCACTGCACCAACAAAACAAAATTTATGTAGATCGCTGAGTTAACAAGCACTTGTGATTAAAGTTTTTTTCCTATTCTCTCCCTCACAGCAGCAGCATCCTATCCCTACACTAATCAGAGCAGAGTGACGTGCAGTGCTATGTGACTCCAGCTTATATAGAGGCTGGGTCACACGCTGCACTGGCCAATCACAGCCATGTCATTAGTAGGCATGGCTGTGATGGCTTCTAAGGGCAAACAAGTTAAACGCTTGTTGATTGGCTTCTCTGCAGCCTTTCAAAAATCGTCATTAACTCGCTGAACACCGAACGCAAACTTTTACTGAAAAGTTTGGGTTTGGGTCCGGGTCCAAAAATCCTAAAGTTCGGTACGAACCCGAACTTTACAGTTCGGGTTCGCTCAACCCCATCTGTGACAAAGTCCCTATAGAAGAGCTGTATTTGTGGAAGCAGGTCTATAGAACCCCTTAATCCGTTTATTTTGGTGCAACAGGTTGTCACGACGGGGAGTGGGGGAAACCCCCCACCGTGCGGTATCAAAGGGATAACGGGTAGCTGCTAGGCCAGGACGCCGGGATCAGGGAGCAGGTCACCTCCTAATGCGTCCCTAACTGACTCCTAACCATATGAGCCAACCCAGATGGTAGGAGGGCTCATACTCCGGAACCTCGGGGCCCTAGTAACCCTCAGGAAATCCCTGGACTAGGAGCAGGGTAAGACGACCTGTTCCTCCACAACACTGACGAACAGGAGTCTCCAATGGCCAAGCTGCAAGGAGAGGGGAACACATACAGCATATGGAGATGGCAGGTAAGTGAAACCAGTAACACACCTACCTGCCACAGAAAACACTGACTGGAACCCGTGCACAAGTGCTGATGTCCACACCAACATAAAAGGACACAGCACACACCACAAACCACACAGGAACCCAGGACACCATAGCTGCAATAACGTGAGACACCACAAGAACATCTACTATCTTCTATGACCACAAGGGTGGCCCTCACTGGACAGATGGCATATGAAGACCAGGAGGATAACTCCAGCATGCACCATGGCTGGAGTACCCCTCAGCTTCAGGCATCCAGCAGAGGCTAAATAGCCCAAGCAGCCACACCCACACACACATAAACCCAGTGTTAAAACACTAGGAAGGGAGTTAACCCTTCCAACACCAGACAAGGAGAGGAAGCCACTTAAAGGGGAAGTGCACACACAAACATAGGAAAGCTACACGTTGCCGCAGGCAACAACATGCGTGGCAACCATGTCACAGCAATCACCCAGAAGGCCGAGACACTGCCACCGCATGCACACACAGCAACACATTGCCGCGGGCAACTGCAAGTGTAGCAACAGTGTCACAGCGCACACCATAGGCCGTGACACAGGTATATCACACCAATTGCAATTAGTTATTCCAATTGCGTTTGTCCCTCTGTATAGCTGCGGTATGTCAGCAGATCCGCACACAAATGCTGCACAATACAAATGCACTATATAGGAAGTATATTGTAGGTAAATCACACCCCTGCCTCAATAATTCTTTTTGGGGGGAAACTGGTATATCAAAACAGTTGCAATTAGTTGTTCCAATAGCGTTTGTCCCTCTGTATAGCTGTGGTATCTCAGCAGAACCGCACACAAATGCTGCACAATACAAATGCACTGTATATAAAGTATATTATAGGTATATCACACCCTTGCCTCAATCAGTTTTTTTGGGGGGCAACTGGTATATCACACCAGTTGTAATTAGTTATTTCAATTGCATTTGTCCCTCTGTATAGCTGCGGTATCACAGCAGAACCACACACAAATAGTGCACAATACAAATGCACTATATAGGAAGTATATTATAGGTATATCACACCTCTGCCTCAATCAGTTTTTTGGGGGGCAACTGGTATATTGCACCAGTTGCAATTAGTTGTTCCAATAGCGTTTGTCCCTCTGTATAGTTGCAGTATCGCAGCAGAACCACACACAGCTGCTGCACAATACAAAAGCACTATAATATGCTTTCTATGTTAGAAAGTATATTATAAGTATATCACACCCCTTAGTATGTCACACCTATCGATAGCACACCTATACCAGTCCTTAGGCCTCATGCACACGGCCGTGTTCCGCGGCCGAGAGCGGTCCGTGGTAACACGGCCTGGATTCCTGTTGAAAGCAGGAGCGCACGGCGTCATTGGTTGCTATGACGCCGTGCACTTCACGCCGCCGCTGCACTACAGTAATACACTCGTATAGTGTATTACTGTAGTGCAGCGGCGGCATGAAGCGCACGGCGTCATAGCAACCAATGACGCCGTGTGCTCCTGCTCTCAACAGGAATCCAGGCCGTGTTACCACAGACCGTCTCGGCCGCGAAACCCGGCCGTGTGCATTAGGCCTTAAAAGGACTTTTTTGGCCCTATTAGCTTGCATTTGGTGTCTCTAACAGTCTGTCCCTGCTCCACACAGCAACCTCTCCAGACACTGGCAAAAGACTGAATTTATAATGGTGGCCAGATCAGGTATATTTATAGGGTAGGGGGTGTGTCCATTTGCTGAAACAGTCTGGAGTTCGGGTTGAGACGGCTCATATCGGTTCGGCCCTGGGTTTTCTTGAGCTGTTCTTGACTGCGGAGCTCTTGGACTTAGTCGTGGCAGAGACAAACCGGTATGCCACACAATTTATATCCGCCAACCCGGGAAGCTATTATGCCCAGCCTTTCCGGTGGAAACCAGTCCAAGTTTCCGAAATTAAAATTTTTCTGGGCCTTCTCCTCAACATGGGTCTAACTAAAAAGCATGAATTGCGGTCATATTGGTCCACGCACCCGATTCATCACATGCCCATGTTCTCTGCTGCTATGTGCAGGGCACGATTTGAGGCCATCCTCCGTTTCCTGCATTTTAGCGACAACACCACCTCCCGTCCCAGAGGCCACCCAGCTTTTGACCGGCTCCACAAAATTCGGCCCCTCATAGACCACTTCAACCAGAAATTTGCAGATTTGTATACCCCTGAGCAAAACATCTGCGTAGACGAGTCCCTAATACATTTTACCGGGCGCCTTGGCTTCAAACAATACATCCCAAGCAAGCGTGCCCGGTATGGGGTCAAATTGTATAAGCTCTGTGAAAGGGCCACAGGCTATACCCACAAATTTCGGATCTATGAGGGAAAAGATCAGACCCTGGAGCCGGTCGGTTACCCTGACTACCTGGGGAGCAGTGGGAAGACAGTCTGGGACTTGGTGTCACCCTTATTTGGCAAGGGGTACCATCTTTATGTGGACAATTTCTACACAAGTGTGGCCCTCTTTAGGCATTTGTTTCTAGAACGGATTTGCGCCTGTGGCACCACGCAAACTAGTCGCGTGGGCTTCCCCCAACGGCTCGTTACCACCCGTCTTGCAAGGGGGGAGAGGGCTGCCTTGTGTAACGAAGAACTGCTCGCGGTGAAATGGAGAGACAAGCGTGACGTTTACATGCTCTCCTCCATTCACGCAGACACGACAATCCAAATTGAGCGAGCAACCCGTGTCATTGAAAAGCCCCTCTCAGTCCACGACTATAATTTGCTCATGGGAGGGGTGGACTTCAATGACCAGATGTTGTCTCCGTATTTAGTTTCCCGACGCACCAGACGCTGGTATAAGAAGGTGTCTGTATATTTGATTCAATTGGCTCTGTACAATAGTTTTGTTCTCTACAGTAAGGCTGGGAGAACAGGATCCTTCCTCAAATTCCAGGAAGAGATCATCGAGAACCTCCTGTATCCAGAAGGTTCTGTGGCCCCATCCACCAGTGTAGTTAGCCATCTACACGAGCGACATTTCCCCGGTGTCGTTCCTGGTACCTCAACCCAATCGTCACCCCGAAAAAGATGTCGTGTCTGTAGCAGGAGTGGAATAAGGCGTGACACCCGTTATTTCTGTCCTGACTGTCCTGACCACCCTGCCCTATGCTTTGGTGAGTGTTTCCGGAAGTACCACACACAGGTACACCTAGCATAGGGATTGCATCTCACAGGACAGGCACACAGGGCTATTAGGGCCCTTTTACTCACAGCTGCTGCAAACCTCTCCTTTCACCTGGGATAAAGTGCATAACGTACTTCGCCACATCTTTGGGCGATTTGCGATTTGCGCTTTGCACATTGTCCCATGGGGAAGGAGAGGTTTGTTCTATAAAATGTAAAAAAACTAAACAAAAAAAAAATACCGGTAAGTAAAAAAGTTAACGTTCAGTTAAAAAAGTTAAAAAAAAGTTTATATGTTTGGTTCAAAAGTTAATAAATTTATTGCGTTGCGGCCTGGTTTTTTCTTTTTTGTTTTGTTTTTTTTACCTTCCAGGTGGACCGACCGATCGACTAGCTGCAGCACTGATGTGCATTCGGACAGAAGCATTGCGCTGCTGTCAGATTACACGCAAGTCGGTGTATGCAGCGCTGCAAGACGAGATTTCTCCTCTGCAGTAAAAGATACGTTTGCCGAGGCATATGAGATGAGGAGGTGGCGGTGTTCATATGCTTTGGCAAACACTTTGTATATATTAAAAAAAAAATCCCGGCAAGGATTTATTCATCCACATCGATTGATGTGAATGGAGAAATCTGGTTTGCCAGGGCATACGAGCTAAGTGGGTATGGATGTTGGGCGGAGCTCCTATGTCCTGGCAGACCCCTTTCCCCTCCTTTTTCTTTTTTTGGCAGAGATTTTTTCATCCACATTGATCGATGCGAATGAAGAAATCTGTGCCGTTCATTTTTTTCTTTCAGCCCAGAGGCTGAACGGAAAAAAAAATCTCATTACCCGTATGCTCAATATAAGGAGAATAGCAGAAACTCCTAATGCTGGCCATACATGTAATGATTGCGGAGACCCTCAAATGCCAGGGCAGTACAAACACCCCACAAATGACCCCATTTGCTAAGGGGCTTATTGAGTCCATGAAAGATTGAAATTTTTGTCCCAAGTTAGCGGAAAGGGAGACTTTGTGAGAAAAAAATCCAAAAAACCAATTTCCGCTAACTTGTGCCAAAATTTTTTTTTTTCTATGAACTCGCCATGCCCCTCATTGAATACCTTGGGGTGTCTTCTTTCCAAAATGGGGTCACATGTGGGGTATTTATACTGCCCTGGCATTTTAGGGGCCCCAAAGCGTGAGAAGAAGTCTGGTATCCAAATGTCTAAAAATGCCCTCCTAAAAGGAATTTGGGCCCCTTTGCCCACCTAGGCTGCAAAAAAGTGTCACACATGTGGTATCTCCGTATTCAGGAGAAGTTGGGGAATGTGTTTTGGGGTGTCATTTTACATATACCCATGCTGGGTGCTGGGTGAGATAAATATCTTGGTCAAATGCCAACTTTGTATAAAAAAATGGGAAAAGTTGTCTTTTGCCAAGATATTTATCTCACCCAGCATGGGTATATGTAAAATGAAACCCCAAAACACATTCCCCAACTTCTCCTGAATACGGAGATACCACATGTGTGACAGCCTAGGTGGGCAAAGGGGCCCACATTCCAAAGAGCACCTTTCGGATTTCACAGGTCATTTACCTACTTACCACACATTTGGGCCCCTAGAATGCCAGGGCAGTATAACTACCCCACAAGTGACCCCATTTTGGAAAGAAGACACCCCAAGGTATTCCGTGAGAGGCATGGCGAGTTCCTAGAATTTTATTTTTTTTGTCACAAGTTAGTGGAAAATGATGATTTTTTTTTTTTTTCCTTACAAAGTCTCATATTCCACTAACTTGTGACAAAAAATAAAAACTTCCATGAACTCACTATGCCCATCAGAGAATACCTTGGGGTGTCTTCTTTCCAAAATGGGGTCACTTGTGGGGTAGTTATACTGCCCTGGCATTCTAGGTGCCCAAATGTGTGGTAAGGAGTTTGAAATCAAATTCTGTAAAAAATGACCAGTGAAATCCGAAAGGTGCTCTTTGGAATATGGGCCCCTTTGCCCACCTAGGCTGCAAAAAAGTGTCACACATGTGGTATCTCCGTATTCAGGAGAAGTTGGGGAATGTGTTTTGGGGTGTCATTTTACATATACCCATGCTGGGTGAGAGAAATATCTTGGCAAAAGACAACTTTTCCCATTTTTTTATACAAAGTTGGCATTTGACCAAGATATTTCTCTCACCCAGCATGGGTATATGTAAAATGACACCCCAAAACACATTCCCCAACTTCTCCTGAATACGGAGATACCATATGTGTGACACTTTTTTGCAGCCTAGGTGGGCAAAGGGGCCCATATTCCAAAGAGCACCTTTCGGATTTCACTGGTCATTTTTTACAGAATTTGATTTCAAACTCCTTACCACACATTTGGGCCCCTAGAATGCCAGGGCAGTATAACTACCCCACAAGTGACCCCATTTTGGAAAGAAGACACCCCAAGGTATTCGCTGATGGGCATAGTGAGTTCATGGAAGTTTTTATTTTTTGTCACAAGTTAGTGAAATATGAGACTTTGTAAGAAAAAAAAAAAAAAAATCATCATTTTCCGCTAACTTGTGACAAAAAATAAAAAGTTCTATGAACTCACTATGCCCATCAGCGAATACCTTAGGGTGTCTACTTTCCGAAATGGGGTCATTTGTGGGGTGTTTGTACTGTCTGGGCATTGCAGAACCTCAGGAAACATGACAGTTGCTCAGAAAGTCAGAGCTGCTTCAAAAAGCGGAAATTCACATTTTTGTACCATAGTTTGTAAACGCTATAACTTTTACCCAAACCATTTTTTTTTTACCCAAACATTTTTTTTTATCAAAGACATGTAGAACAATAAATTTAGAGCAAAATTTATATATGGATCTCGTTTTTTTTTGCAAAATTTTACAACTGAAAGTTAAAAATGTCATTTTTTTGCAAAAAAATCGCTAAATTTCGATTAATAACAAAAAAAGTAAAAATGTCAGCAGCAATGAAATACCACCAAATGAAAGCTCTATTAGTGAGAAGAAAAGGAGGTAAAATTCATTTGGGTGGTAAGTTGCATGACCGAGCAATAAATGGTGAAAGTAGTGTAGGTCAGAAGTGTAAAAAGTGGCCTGGTCTTTCAGGGTGTTTAAGCTATGGGGGCTGAGGTGGTTAATTAGATCCCTCATCCTTAGCTAAACTACTCTTCCTGAGGAAGGGAGACTGCAAAACGTGTGTCGAGGAGCCATTCACCACCAGCCTCATCACACTTAGGTATGATTTTGTTACATTTTAGTACGTACTGCTAAGTTTCCATTGTTGAGAGTCACTGAATAGGTGAGGAGTAGCATAGTTTAGTACTTTTAAAGAGGTGTTGGTTGTCCTTAATTAATTTGTATTTTTATCTATGCTATCCTTAACAGGTCACCATTCTATGAATAGGCAGCTTTATCAGTTTAACTCTGGCATATGGCACAAGTCACTTTATTGTATGTGATAGTTTGGGGGTTGTTATAGTGGTGAACACTTTTTTGTGTATTCCCTACTAATATCAATATACATTAATCATGATGTTATCATTATTGTTAATCATGTTTAAATAAAGAGTATTTTTATGGTTTAAGGAAATCCATTGCACTCATTTCTTTAGTATTAGTATTTAATACTGAGTGTTCCTGTTAGGCAAACTGCTTATTGAAATTGGGCCTACTGTGCGTGTTAATGATATTTATGTAGTGCAGGTCGTTACGGACAGGGGGATGTCAAATATATGTGGGAGATTTATTTTAGCAATTTATTCATTGAAAAGCGTATTTTTTATGGAAAAAAAAAGTTTTTTCTGTAATTTTTTCTATTATTATTTTTTAACCACTTAATAGTCCCACAAGGGGTCTCTAACAGACAACATTTTGATCACTTTTAAAATACAATGCACTATTGCTATAGTGCATTGCAATTTAATGTCAGTGCTATACTGAAATTGACCAGCGACCTGCTGGAAACTACTCAAGGAGGGCTTGGGAACTATATCAGACCCCTGTCAGCCTTTACACTCATCGAGTCCGCTCCCTCTGTCACCGCTTTACATGCTGCAAACGCCATTGCTCACGGCATGTAAAGCGTTAAACAGCCCAGATCGGCACTCCTGAACTGGGCTGTTAGAGTAGAAGCGTGGCTCGCATGTGACCACAGGGGACCCATGCAGCGCTTAGACTGGGCCACCGTAAAAAAAAGTGACGGCCCAGCCTAAGGCCCCTTAGTGACCACTGTAAAAAAAAATCATATGGGTGGTCACTAACAGGTTAACCCCCCCCCAGGTCAAGCTAACCTCAGATTTCATTGCGAAAGAAATTCAAATCTGATCCACTTTGCTGATTAATCACATTCAAAAGCTGCAATGTATTAGGAGTGGCTGTACCCTTGTCTGAGTATTGAGTAATGACTCATTGTGAGGTTCCACAATGTATGGCAATCTATTTCAAATTTACTTTTGTGTAGCAAAACCACTATAAAATATGTATTGACATGCAGGTTTTACGATATGGCAATAGTGCAGCTACTGCTAGGAATGCGTATACTGTTAGGCTTTATGTATACAACCATAGTATGATTCTGTTTAAGGAGCCATAACAAGGGACACATAGAAGTCCATGAAATGTTACTGTACCTTAAATTTCACGCAGAGCTATATGGTATTTTTTCTTTTGCATTCCATATAAATTGTATACAGACAAATGTAGGATGCTCCATTCAATGTTGTGTTGCATCTATGAAAGAAAAGCATCACTCATATTGTACCCAAAGGACCAATGAAGGACAACAAACAGTGACCTTGTGGATCTATAGTATGGGGCTGCAAGGGATCCCGTTTATTAGCATACACTGTATTGCACACAGTGTAGGGCAGTTAACCACATGGTCAGAAAGAGTTGAAAAATTACAATACTAGATTTATATTTCTTCTCTCTGAAAAGTCCCTTCTGAGGAGCAGCAGGAAGACACTTATCAGCTATTTTAATAGATTCCCATTCTTTAGGTAAATGAGCTACAGGTAATTAATGCTCGGCAGTAAGAGTGAGTCTCACAGGCACTCTAGCCATCAATGCATTGCAAACTAAACAGAATATGTTTCTGGCAATGCTAAAGCAGAGATGTTGCCCTGAGAATTAGATCTGTGGTCCCATTCCTTCATAGTGTGTGCATTATTTTTGCAGCTGCAGGTGAAGTTAATGAGCCGCCTGTTCAATTCAGCAGCCGTTTGCTGTAAAATAACCTGGGGAATAACCAATTACAGCCCTTTTATTGTAAAATCTGGCTAAGTGCGATAAATAAGCATTTTTTTTATATTATTCTCTCAGTTTTGTTTGCACTTTTAGAACTGTCTTGGAGCATTACGATTTCCATTATTAAATTCAACATGTAAAAAATACAAAATATTACACAACCCGATTAAATTATTATCTTTAGGAATTTCAGTGCCAGATCGTATTCTAAAACTCAATAAATTCATTCCAGTTTACAGTAAATGACTGCAATTTTTGACACATTACTTCATTACTGCTGATTTTTTGCCATAAAATTTGTTAATTTTGGTGTTTGGAATTTTTGAAATTTTTTGTAATTTTATGCCACTCTCGCCACTTCTGAAAAGTGGGTGGAAAAGTGGGCAAGGTTAGCTATCTTCATTAGGTTTACTCCAAATGTATCAAGTGCAGAAAAAGAGTAATCTTACACAAAAAAAAGTCTTTGTAAAGATGTAGAAATGTTATCAAATATGTGACGTTGCTACAAATTACCTAAACTCAGACTCAAGTAAACTGACTTAAAAGATTCCCTTCACAATACATTTCTCCCACTGTGTACCTGAATGCTGTATTTATATACTTAAAGGGAACCTGTTATCAACTTTATAGTGTCCATACTAACAGCAGCATAAAGTAGAGACAGGTGAGTTAATTTCAGCGGTCTGTAATTTAAAAAAGTAAGCAGTTGCCAAGAACCAACTTCGCAATCCTTGCAGACTGGGCCTGGAAAAGAGTCATGGCCACCTGAGAAGAGTCATGGTTATTCATTAATTCCTGCTCTTCCTGCCCACCTGCTGATGACTGATAGTTTTCTACCTAGTTTTCTCCCTTTCTCTCCAGGAGAGAACTGCCAATCATCAGCAGATGGGTGAGAGTGCAGGAGATTAGGAATAACCATGACTCTTCTCAAGTAGATTTGACTCTTCAAAGCCTGGGCTGCAATGATTATTATGCTGGTACTCAGCAACCACTTACTTTTAGCTCATGAGTGACATACCGCTGAAATCATCATTTCTGTCACCATTTTATGCTGCCCTCACTGAGGTCAGCATAAAGTTGATGAAAGGTTCCCTTTAACCTTTGGGGACACATGACGTACCGGTATGTCATGATGTCCCGGTACTTAAGGACTCATGACGTACCGGTACGTCATGTGTAGTTCCGATCACCGCCGCGGTGCCTGGGTGCCTGGTCCTGTGACCCCCCCGTGTTGGCGATTGCAGCAAACCGCAGGTCAATTCAGACCTGCAGTTTGCTGCGTTTCCGGGTTATTTGGGTCTCTGGGGACCCGATAACACGGAACAGGATGGTGATCGGTGGTGTGATAATACACCACCAACACCATCCTGCGATCCTGAGAGGTAATGGTCACATCACCTCTCAGGATTGGCTCTGATTGGCTGCAGGGGCGGGCGGGTGGTTCAAATTATTGCAGCGCTGCATCGATCTCCTGACCCAGCACCCCCATCACCCCCTTCTGACCCTCAACAGTGCCACCTGGCACTAAAAGGTATTTAGGGAAGGGTTCGGGAAAGGTTAGGTTAGGCAGGGATATTCAGGGAAAGTTTAGTGGGGAAAAAAAAAAACGTATTTTGTTGCATCACCCTAAATCGGGTATCTGGGGTCCACAGCACAGCTGTGTGACCCTAGACCCCCCAGGGGTGCTGCAGCTTGTCCCCCTGCTCTCCCCCCACACAACTTCTTTTGGGCGCAAGCAGTTTATTTTTATTTTTTTCTGCGTATGCTGACTGTGGCCGACACTCTTAGCGACCGGCCACTGTTAGCGCATCGCACACCCCACCGCTGATCAGCTTCGGACGGCTGATCAGCGAGTTAGAAATTTTTTACATTTTTTTTTACATTTTTCGGCCTTTTATATATTTTTTTTATATTTTTTTCTGTTAGGTTTAGGGTAAGTACGTGAACACCCATGCCGCCAGACACACACGCACACCAAATAAAGATTTCCACGCACACACAAACGCACACACACACTCCCCTATGGCCGGATGATCGTGGCCGAGGAGGCATACGCCTAGCTTGCCTCCAAGTCCGAGAGCCACAGTGAGGACGAGGATGACCCCACTTTCCTCTTGTCATCTGCGTCCTCCTCATCATCTAGCGATGATGATGAGCCCCCAAGGCGGCGGAGCAAGGGTGACCGCCATGCTAGGGACCCTGTGGCCCTCACTAGTACGAGCAGCTCTGGGGCTCGTACTAGTTTTCTGGCCCACCAGTTAAGTCCACCGAAGCCCCCTACCAGTGAACTTGCATGGTGTACCCCAGAGAATTTTGAGTCTGCGATTCCTGATTTTGTTGGCCAACCAGGAATCCAGATTCCCACAGTGGGCTTCACTGAATATGACTATTTTAGTCTTTTTTTTCAGTGACCACTTTGTGACCCTGATGGTGGAGCAAACGAACCTGTACGCCCAACAGTTCATTGCTCAACACCCGGGCTCCTTTTTGGCTAGGGCCGGTGGCTGGACTCCGGTCAGTGCAGCCGAGATGAGGATGTTTTGGGGCCTCGTGCTGCACATGGGCCTAGTCAAAAAACCTAGTGTCAGGCATTACTAGAGTGGGGACGTCCTCTACCAGACCCCACTTTACAGTATGGCCATGACATGCTCCTGGTTTGAGGCCATCCGGAAATGCCTGGTGCCCCCAAGGTGATCCTGCTTATGACCGCCTGTACAAAATCAGGCCGGTCATCGATCACTTTGGAGGCCTATGTACCTGGAAGGGAAGTCGCGGTTGATGAGTCTCTCATTGCTTTCAAGGGGAGACTAATTTTCTGCCAGTATGTTCCCTCTAAGCAGGCGAGGTATGGCATGAAGCTGTACAAACTTTGTGAGAGTACCTCAGGGTACACTTACAAGTTTCATGTGTACGAGGGGCGAGAATCCCGTATTCAACCCCCAGAATGTCCCCCCACTCTGGGTGTAAGCGGGAAACTTGTGTGGGACCTTATGCACCCACTGCTATATAAGGGTTACCACCTGTACGTGGATAACTTTTATACTAGTATCCCCTTGTTCCAGTCCCTTGCCGCCAGATCCACGTCCGCTTGTGGGACTGTCTGGAAAAATCAACGCAGCCTCCCTACCCACCCCCTCCAGGTACCTATCCCCAGGGGTGAGATCCGTGCCCTTACCAGTGGAAACCTGTTGCTGGTCAGATATAAGGACAAGAGGGATGTCCTTGTACTGTCCACAATTCACGGTAATGGCATCACCTCTGTCGCTGTGCGAGGTACCGCGGCAATGGTCCTCAAGCCCGATTGTATCGTCAACTACCGATTGTATCGTCAACTACAATTGGTATATGGGAGGAGTTGATCTCTCTGATCAATTCCTCAAGCCATATAATGCCATGCGCAAAACCCGAGCATGGTACAAAAAAGTTGCGGTCTACTTGGTACAGGTTGCCTTGTACAACTCTTTTGTGCTGTCCTGGAGCGCTGGCAACACAGGGACATTCCTTCAGTTCTATGAGGCAGTCCTCAAGGCCCTGATCTTTTATGACCGGGAAAGAGCAGGCCGGAGTACCTCGAGAACTAGAGGCGCCAGGTTTGTCCCTAGCCAACACTTTCCAGGTGTGGTTTCCCATACTGGAAAGAAGGGACTGACCCAAAAAAGGTGCAGAGTGTGTCACAGGAGGGGGATACGGAAGGACACCGATCATCCGGGCCTCTGCATTATTGGTTGCTTCAGGGAGTACCACACTTCTATGGAGTACTAAATTTATATTCCCCTTCCCCAATTTAGCCACTGACAATCAGAAAAAAAAAACTATGGTTCTCAGACTTGAGACACTAAAACAAAAAATAAAAAAATTTCAAAAATATTATAAAGTAGACATATTAGTTATCGCTGCATCCGTAAGAATCTTATCTATAAAAATTCCCCATGCCACAGACAGCGCATGTAAGTATAATTCTGCTAAAAGTGCTAAGTAACCATGGCAGCCAGGACTGCAGTAGCGTCCTGGTTGCCATGGTAACCGATCGGAGCCCCAGTGATTAAACTGGGACTCCGATCGGAACTGCCGCTCCGCTGCCACCAATGATGGGGGGGTTGTTAACCAATGATTTTAATTAGGGGGGGGAGAGGGGAGGCCGCACTGGACACCAATAATTTTAATAGGGGGTGGGTGGGGGTGGGAGGGGGCGCACTAACCACCAATGATTTTAATAGGGAGGGGGTGGGGGGGGGGCGCACTGGCCACCAATGATTTTAATACTGAGGAGGGAGGGGGTCTGGCTCCCTGCTGCCTGGCAGCACCTGATCTCTTACAGGGGGATGTGATCCGCACAATTAACCCCTCAGGTACCTGAGGGGTTAATTGTGCGGATCACCGCCCCCTGTAAGAGATCAGGTGCTGCCAGGCAGCAGGGGGCCGTTATGTCCACAGTTTTCAGTATATTCTAACTTGAAGCGTCCCCATCATTATGGGAACGCCTCTGTGTTAGAATATACTGTGTTAGAATATACTGTCGGATCTGAGTTTTCACGATCTAACTCAAATCCGATGGTGTATTCTAACATAGAGGCGTTCCCATGGCGATGGGGACGCTTCAAGTTAAAATATACCATCGGATTGGAGAAAACTCTGATCCGATGGTATATTAACCGCCTCCGGACCGCCTAACGCAGGATCGCGTTCCGGAGGCGGCAGCGCTGCGCAGAGTCACGCATATACGCGTCATCTCGCGAGACGCGAGATTTCGCTCAAAGCCGGCCCGCGCATGCGCATCGCGGGCCGGCAAAAGTTAGAGGACAAGTTCGTCACCAGCCTGCCAGCCACGATCATTGGCTGGCAGGTTGGCGATTTTCAAAAAAACGAATCACAAGCCATATAACAGATCATATTAGTAAATATGATCTGTTATATGGCTTGTCTGCTCCTCTGCTGGTCCTTTTCGTCGGTTGGATCCAACAGAGGAGCAGGCTTCACAGTGAGTAGCACCAACAGTACACTTTAGCCCCAGATCACCCCCTGCACCCCAATTAACCCTTTGATCACCCCTTTGATCGCCCCTGTCAATCACTAGTGAAAGGAAAAAAGTGATCAGTGTAAACTCATTATTTTTTTTTCACTGGTATTGACTGTTAGGTTTTAGGGATAGTTTAGGCCCCTTGGTTAGGTAGTTTAGCGTCAGTTAGCACCCAGCCCATTGCACCGCAGTCCCTTATTCGCTGATTAGCGTATCGCTAATCAGCATTTGTACTTTTATAGTATTTGTAAGTGATCAAAACTGATCACGGTCAGATCTATAATAGTATTAGTGTCACCTTAGTTCGCCCTCCACCCAAAACGCAGTGTTTGCCCGATCAGGCCTGATCGGTCGCCCACACGTGCGTTCACTCACGCCCGCCCCACCGCAGTGACAAAAAATATATATTTTTTGATCACTGCACATTCACTTTACACGCGCTGCGGCGATAAAAAAATCAGTTTTGATATTTTTTAGCAACCGCAGCGGCCTCCGGTACTTCGCTAGCCTCCCCTTTGTAAGACAGGCTTGCTTTTTTTCTTGGGTAGTCTCAGGGAATACCCCTAAATTTAGTAGTCCAAATGTCAAACAGGAGGTATTCTTCTGAAGAGGCCTACAGGATTCTGACCCAGTCGGATGAGGAATGGGAACCCTCATCTGACGAATCTAGCGGGTCAGAATATGAACCTGTAGAAAGCAGTGGCTCTCTGACATAAAGTTCGGACGAGGAGGCTGAGGTCCCTGATAGCACCAGGCGTACCCGGCCCCGTGTCGCTAGACCACAGGTTACGCAGGATCCGCTTCAAGAGCAGCAGAGAGGGGCTGGCGCTGCCGGATCACGTGGTGAGGCATACACCAGCAGCACAGCCCTCCCTGGACCTAGTACCAGCACTGCCGTACAACATGGTGAAGTGGCGAGCACCAGAAGGGCAGTTGAAGCTGGTACGGTGGCACGTGTAGTAGTTACCCTGTCGCAGCCACCGCACAGACAGGCCCGTAGAGCCCCTAGAATCCCTGAGGTGCTGGCAAACCCTGATTGGCAGTCACCAACTTCAGCCGCACCATTAATTCCCCCTTTCACCGCCCAGTCTGGAGTTCGGGTTGAGACGGCTCAGATCGGTTCGGCCCTGGGATTTTTTGAGCTGTTCTTGACTGCGGAGCTCTTGGACTTAGTCGTGGCAGAGACAAACCGGTATGCCACACAATTTATATCCGCCAACCCGGGAAGCTATTATGCCCAGCCTTTCCGGTGGAAACCAGTCCAAGTTTCCGAAATTAAAATTTTTCTGGGCCTTCTCTTCAACATGGGTCTAACTAAAAAGCATGAATTGCGGTCATATTGGTCCACGAACGCGATTCATCACATGCCCATGTTCTCTGCTGCTATGTCCAGGGCACGATTTGAGGCCATCCTGCGTTTCCTGCATTTTAGCGACAACACTACCTCCCGTCCCAGAGGCCACCCAGCTTTTGACCGGCTCCACAAAATTCGGCCCCTCATAGACCACCTCAACCAGAAATTTGCAGATTTGTATACCCCCGAGCAAAACATCTGCGTAGACGAGTCCCTAATACATTTTACCGGGCGCCTTGGCTTCAAACAATACATCCCAAGCAAGCCCGTGCTGGGTGAGATAAATATCTTGGTCAAATGCCAACTTTGTATAAAAAAATGGGAAAAGTTGTCTTTTGCCAAGATATTTCTCTCACCCAGCATGGGTATATGTAAAATGACACCCCAAAACACATTGCCCAACTTCTCCTGAGTACGGAGATACCACATGTGTGACACCTTTTTGCAGCCTAGGTGGGCAAAGGGGCCCACATTCCAAATAGCACCTTTCGGATTTCACCGGTCATTTTTTACACATTTTGATTTCAAACTTCTTACCACACATTTGGGCCCCTAGAATGCCAGGGCAGTATAACTACCCCACAAGTGACCCCATTTTGGAAAGAAGACACCCCAAGGTATTCCGTGAGGGGCATGGCGAGTGCCTAGAATTATTTATTTTTTGTCACAAGTTAGTGGAAAATGATGATTTTTTTTTTTTTTTTTCTTACAAAGTCTCATATTCCACTAACTTGTGACAAAAAATAAAAACTTCCATGAACTCACTATGCCCATCAGCGAATACCTTGGGGTGTCTTCTTTCCAAAATGGAGTCACTTGTGGGGTAGTTATACTGCCATGGCATTCTAGGGGCCCAAATGTGTGGTAAGAAGTTTGAAATCAAAATGTGTGAAAAATGACCGGTGAAATCCGAAAGGTGTTCTTTGGAATGTGGGCCCCTTTGCCCACCTAGGCTGCATAAAAGTGTCACACATGTGGTATCTCCGTACTCAGGAGAAGTTGGGCAATGTGTTTTGGGGTGTCATTTTACATATACCCATGCTGAGTGAGAGAAATATCTTGGCAAAAGACAACTTTTCCCATTTTTTTTATACAAAGTTGGCATTTGACCAAGATATTTATCTCACCCAGCATGGGTATTTGTAAAATGACACCCCAAAACACATTGCCCAACTTCTCCTGAGAACGGAGATACCAGATGTGTGACACTTTTTTGCAGCCTAGGTGGGCAAAGGGGCCCATATTCCAAAGAGCACCTTTCGGATTTCACCGGCCATTTTTTCAGATTTTGATTTCAAACTACTTACCACACATTTGGGCCCCTAGAATGCCAGGGCAGTATAACTACCCCACAAGTGACCCCATTTTGGAAAGAAGACACCCCAAGGTATTCGCTGATGGGCATAGTGAGTTCATAGAAGTTTTTATTTTTTGTCACAAGTTAGTGGAATATGAGACTTTGTAAAAAAAAAATCATCATTTTCCGCTAACTTGTGACAAAAAATAAAAAGTTCTATGAACTCACTATGCCTATCAGCGGATACCTTAGGGTGTCTACTTTCCGAAATGGGGTCATTTGTGGGGTGTTTGTATTGTCTGGGCATTGTAGAACCTCAGGAAACATGACAGGTGCTCAGAAAGTCAGAGCTGCTTCAAAAAGCGGAAATTCACATTTTTGTACCATAGTTTGTAAACGCTATAACTTTTACCCAAACCATTTTTTTTTTTTACCCAAACATTTTTTTTTTATCAAAGACATGTAGAACAATAAATTTAGAGAAAAATTTATATATGGATGTCGTTTTTTTTGCAAAATTTTACAACTGAAAGTGAAAAATTTAATTTTTTTGAAAAGAAATCGTTAAATTTCGATTAATAACAAAAAAAGTAAAATCGTCAGCAGCAATGAAATACCACCAAATGAAAGCTCTATTAGTGAGAAGAAAAGGAGGTAAAATTCATTTGGGTGGTAAGTTGCATGACCGAGCAATAAACGGTCAAAGTAGTGTAGGTCAGAAGTGTAAAAAGTGGCCTGGTCATTAAGGGTGTTTAAGCTATAGGGGCTGAGGTGGTTAATATTACCCGAACACCGAACCCGAACTTTTACTGAAATGTTTGGGTTCGGGTGCCGAACACCGTAAAGTTCGGTACGAACCCGAACTTTACAGTTCGGGTTCGCTCAACCCTATACGTGACGAAAAAAACTATCTCAGAGTGGCCTGGATTAGTCAAAGCGTTTTAAAGTTATCACCACATAAAGTGACACTGGTCAGATTTGCAAAAATATTGCCTGTTCCTGAAGGTGAAAATGAGCCCGGTGATTAAAGGGAACCTATCAACAGGATTTTGTGTATAGAGCTGAGGATATGGGTTGCTAGATCGCTGCTAGCACATCCGCAATACCTAGTCCCCATAGCTCTGTGTGCTTTTATTGTGTAAAAAAACTGATTTGATACATATGCAAATTAACCTGAGATGAATCCTGTACGTGAGAGGAGTCAGGGACAGGACTCATCTCAGGTTAATTTGCATATGTATCAAATCAGTTTTTTTTACACAATAAAAGCACACAGAGCTATGGGGACTGGATATTGCGGATGTGCTAGCAGCGATCTAGCAACCCATGTCCTCAGCTCTATACACAAAATCCCGGTGACAGGTTCCCTTTAAGGGGTTAAAGAACATTAGATCAGAAAAAATCCCCACTGCAGCAGATAACTAAATTTGTTTAGTTTGCACTTAGATATAAAATACAAATTATTTTGTACATTAAAAACTCGGATAACAAAGACACATTTTATTCAGAACTTTTCCTAAAGTGGTTGTTTGGGAATATAAGATACATGAAAAATGTATCATGCCATGCCATAATAAAAGACACCTACGCATCTTAAAGGGGTTGTTCAGGCTTATGATACTGATGGTCTATCCTCAGGATAGGCCATCAATATCAGATTGGTGATGATTCAATTTCCCCTGCCTATGAGCTGTTTCTTTAAGTTCAGCTCTGGAGATGCCTAGCTCCATCCTTGTTCCCATTCACTTCCTATTTCAGGCACCAGAGTTACGTACAAGGTAACAGCCGATCAGTGAAGGTAAAGGGGTGTTGGACCCCTGCCAATCTCAATATCAAAATCCTGGAAAACCCTTTAAGCATTAACATATCATTGTACCAGTGACTGCCAGTTCGTCCTCAATAAGAGCAGATTGGTTATTGACTCTACAGGGAGAAATCCTGGTCAGGTTATGATAACGAACGTCCGGCTGTCCCCATAAACTACACATATTCAATATCTCAGCATTCTGCGCTTGTGTGTCACTAATAACTTGTAAGCCAGCTTACGGTAAACATATGGTGCTATGTATTACTATAGGGCTCTATGTATAATTATAGTGTTCTCTAGATCACTGTATATAAAATTTTTGTGCTCCATATCTCACTATAAAACTATATAGTTATTGTGCTTGTTGTTTCACTGTTGGACTATATATGTAATGACTGGGCTCTGTATATCACTAAAGGACTGTTTCCAAAATTATGGTGCTACATAATTGAATATAGCACCAAGGTGGCTACAGCTGACCAGTTCTTTACCCAGCCTACTTGTGTTAACCTCACCTGCTGCTAATTTAGATCCAATTATAAAGATTTTTTTTCCAGGGCTTCTATAAGTATAGCCCTGAAAGGTTCTGCTTCATAGCCCTCTGCTGAGATAGCATTTACAAATCTTATCTACAATGTAGAAAGGGTAAACTTAGAAAGCTAGTCTATAGCTAGTCTATAGCACTGAAGATCACAATGGCAATGGCTGTATGTTTGGGGTTGTTGTCCTGCTGCAGAATAAATTTGAAGCCAATAAGACACCTCCAAGATGGTATTGTGTGATGAATAAGTATCTGCCTATATTTCTGACATTAATCCTGGACAATTCCCAAAATCCAATTGCTGATATGCAGCCCCAAACTTGCAAGGAACTGCTGCAAGCCCAGGAGGAGTGAAGTGGAGGATAGGAGTGGTAATGGCTCTGGTTGTATCAGTCAGTTACAGTGGCAGTCCTCACAACCATGCTTCCTGGTGCCAGGGCAGTGTTAGGAGGGCACACACCTTCTTCTCTTGCATACACCCTGATGTTGGTGCCCCTGCCTGGTAGTTGGGATTCCCTTGGTCGTGTTGTTTGGTACAGGTGAAAGGCAGGAGGTGTAGAACGCAATGGCTGACATATGGTGCAGGAGTCAGTAACCAGGCCAGTTGTAGAAAGTAAATGTCTCCCTTTACTTTAGTGCAAAATGGGAGTTATAGTACATCCAAAGCATAGGTTCTATCTAAGGAAGATGGGAAAATTTTACACTATTTGCACAATAGTCCCGAGAGGGGTATCTAAATAATTAGTTATGCAGGTAGCTTAACCAGCTCCCGACCGCCTAATGCAGGGATGCGTCCTGCGGGCGGCCGGGTTATTCCTCGTCGACGCATCTACGCGTCATCTCGCGAGACGCGATATTTCCTGTGAACGCGCGCACACAGGAGCGCGCGTTCACAGGATCGCGAGGTAAGCAAGTTGATCTACAGCCTGCCAGCGGCGATCATTCGCTGTAGATGCGATTTTTTTAACCCCAAAAAGGTATATTAGACGCTGTTTTGTTAACAGCGTCTAATATACCTGGTCCTCTGGTGGTCCCTTTTGCTTGGATCGACCACCAGAGGACACAGGCAGCTCTGTAAGTAGCACCAAGCACCACACTACACTACACCCCCCCTGTCACTTATTAACCCCTGATCACCCCATATAGACTCCCTGATCACCCCCTGTCATTGATCACCCCCCTGTAAGGCTCCATTTAGACGTCCGTATGTGTTTTGCGGATCCACAAAACACGGACACCGGCAATGTGCTTTCCGCATTTTGTGGATCCGCACATTGCCAGAACTATATAGAAAATGCCTTTTCTTGTCCGCAATTGCGGACAAGAATAGGACATGTTCTATATTTTTGCGGAACGGAGACCCTCAAATGATTGCGGAGACCCTCAAATGCCAGGGCAGTACAAACACCCCACAAATGACCCCATTTTGGAAAGAAGACACCCCAAGGTATTCGCTCAGGGGCATATTGAGTCCATGAAAGATTTAACTTTTTGTCACAAGTTAGCGGAAAGGGAGACTTTGTGAGAAAAAACAAAAAAAATCAATTTCCGCTAACTTGTGCCAAAAAAAATAAATCTTCTATGAACTCGCCATGCCCCTTTACGGAATACCTTGGGGTGTCTTCTTTCCAAAATGGGGTCACATGTGGGGTATTTATACTGCCCTGGAATTTTAGGGGCCCTAAAGCGTGAGAAGAAGTCTGGAATCCAAATGCCTAAAAATGCTCTCCTAAAAGGTACTCATTGGACTTTCGGCCCCTTTGCGCATCTTGGCTGCAAAAAAGTGTCACACATGTGGTATCGCCGTACTCAGGAGAAGTAGGGCAATGTGTTTTGGGGTGTCTTTTTACATATACCCATGCTGGGTGAGAGAAATATCTCAGTAAATTGACAACTTTGTATAAAAAATGGGAAAAGTTGTCATTTACAGAGATATTTCTCTTACCCAGCATGGGTATATGTAAAAATACACCCCAAAACACATTTCCCTACTTCTCCTGAGTACGGCGATACCACATGTGTGACACTTTTATGCAGCCTAGGTGCGCAAAGGGGCCCAAATTCCAATGAGTACTTTTAGGATTTCACAGGGCATTTTTTACGCATTTGGATTACAAACTACTTCTCACGCTTTAGGGCCCCTAAAATACCAGGGCAGTATAAATACCCCACAAGTGACCCCATTTTGGAAAGAAGACACCCAAGGTATTTCGTGAGGGGTATGGCGAGTTCATGTAAAATTTAATTTTTTGTCACAAGCTAGTGGAATATGAGACTTTGTAAGAGAAAAAAAAATAATAATAAAATCATTTTCCGCTAACTTGTGCCAAAAAAAAATATTCTGAGAACTCGCCATGCCCCTCACGGAATACCTTGGGGTGTCTTCTTTCCAAAATGGGGTCACTTGTGTGGTATTTATACTGCCCTGGAATTTTAGGGGACCTAAAGCTTGAGAAGTAGTTTGGAATACAAATGCGTAAAAAATGCCCTGTGAAATCCTAAAAGTACTCATTGGAATTTGGGCCCCTTTGTGCACCTAGGCTGCAAAAAAGTGTCACACATGTGGTATCGCCGTACTCAGGAGAAGTAGGGCAATGTGTTTTGGGGTGTATTTTTACATATACCCATACTGTGTGTGAGAAATATCTCTGTAAATTGACAATTTTTTTTTTTTTTTTATACAAAGTTGTCAATTTAGAGATATTTCTCTCACCCAGCATGGGTATATGTAAAAATACACCCCAAAACACATTTCCCTACTTCTCCTGAGTACGGCGATACCACATGTGTACACTTATTTGCAGCCTAGGTGCGTAAATGGGCCGAAAGTCCAACAAGTACCTTTAGGCTTCACATGGTTGCTCACAATTTAGCCCCGCCCAAAATTCCAGAACAGTAAACACACCCCACAAATGACCCCATTTCGGAAAGTAGACACCCCAAGGTATTCACTGAGGGGCATAGTGAGTCCATGGGAGATTTTTTTTTTTTTTGCCATAAGTTAGCAGAAATGGAAACTTTATTATTATTTTTTTTTTCTCAGAAAGTGTCCTTTTCCACTAACTTGTGAAAAAAAATTAAATCATACATGAACTCACCATGCCCCTCCATGAATACTTTGGGGTCTTCTTTCTAAAATGGGGTCAGGTGCTCAGAAAGTCAGAGCTGCTTCAAAATGCGGAAATTCACATTTTTGTACCATAGTTTGTAAATGCTATAACTTTTGCGCAAACCAATAAATATACACTTATTGGATTTTTTTTATCAAAGACATGTAGCACAATAAATTCTGACACAAACTTGTATAGAAATGTAATTATATTTGAACAATTTAACCAGAGAAAGTTAAAAATACACTTTTTTTTTAAAATTGCGGCCTATTTTGATTAATATCGGAAAAACTAAAAATCTTAGCAGCAATCAAATACCATCAAAAGAAAGCTGTATTTGTGAGAAGAAAAGGAGGTAAAATTCATTTGGGTGGTAAGTTGTATGACCGAGCAATAAACCGTGAAAATAGTGTAGTGCAGAATTGTAAAAAGTGGTCTGGTCATTAAGGGGGTTTAAGCTAGGAGGGCTGAGGTGGTTAAAGGCTATGGACACCTTTGGCAGTAATTTTGTTTTATTATTGCATTCTACTCATTTTGGGCTAAAATATTTTTTTCAGTTGGTCTTTATAAAAAATTTCCAGCAAATCTTGTACTACCAGGGTTAACCCCTTCCCGACTGCAATCCGTCTATATACGTGCTAATTACACATGCCCCGTGCAGCTAGCACGTGTATAGACGTCAGGCAGTTCTTTTATCCAAGCGCAGCAAAACACTTGGATTAAAGCTTCTGCCCCTGCCCTGCTGCTGTTACGGACAGCATACAGTGCAGTAATGCCGGCAAGGGACCAATCAGAGTGGTCCCTTGCCGAAGATCGACCCGATTGGTTAGTCTGTGCAGACTAAACAATCGGATCGTGACAGTGAAAAAGTGCCTGTTTCAGGCCCTAATCTGCGCTTTGCAGATCAGAGCCTGAAATAAGGCAATGTGTCCTGGTGCCCCCCGATCTGTGAATTTTTCTAAATGTTTGGTAAATTTGGGATTTTTTCATAATATTTCATATTGACTCAAATTTTTGACTATCATGAAGTACAGTATAATGTGTCACAAGAAAACAATCTCAGAATGGCTTGGATAAATAAAAGTGTTTGAAAGCTATTACCACATAAAGTGACGAATGTCAGATTTGTAAATTTTGACTTGGACACTGGGGCATCAATGACACTTGGTCATGAAAGGGTTAATTAAGAGTTAATCCGCAGACTGTCAGTTTATATTTACCTGTAGTCCAGTTCTATGAACTCTTGCTCATAAATACTCATTACAGATTAAATTTTTGTCACACTGATAATAATATGGCTTAAACAAGCATTTATGAGCTTCAGAAAATCACAGAAAGGAATTATCATGAGCCATCCGATGACCAGATTCATTGCAACACAGAACCCTGCTGCACTGGAAATACACAGATTGCACTGGAAAGTGGCTGAATTTTTATTTATTTAATAAAGACCAAAAAAAAATATAGATTTTATCCCAAAATAAGTAGAATGCAATAATTAAAATAATTGGACCTGTATGGTGTCCATAGCCTTTAAGTTCATTAAAGTCCATTCCTTGGAATAATGTGCTAACAAATCCTGACATTGCAGCTTAGATAATGATAGAGTCCAGGCAATATAAATCCAGGGCACATTGTGGCTAAAGTTTGTTAAACTCCATGGCAATGAGTACAAGTCTAAACACATTGCCAATAAACAATTCAGTCCTGATATTGGGCAGGTGGCGCACCCTTTGTGGATCTCTCTCATCTTCTCAACCGGGACTTTATACTTACAGCAGCTGTGTCTGGACTCTCTGGAACTTCCAGATGGGCAGAAATACCTGCAGGTTCCAGTAAGGCTGAAAAACATGGTGCAGATAAGTGGCTGCAGAAACCATTGTAATGGCTTAGGTACAGAGGTTTGTTATGGTACAGACTCTTGAACTGGTGATGGAGAATGCTCTGTGACTTTTCCACTTTCATTAACTGGTCTCGAACAGGTTCTGGTAGGCATTTCTTGAGCCTGTTGTGGTGCACAATTTGGTTTCCTTTGTCTCCTTGGTGGATTTCATAGACTTGAGGATAAAGATTTGCAATGATGATATATGGTTCACATTCCCACTAACTGTCTAGCTTGCTGGATGGATGGTTGTTTTTGAACCAGACTTGGTCTTGCACTTTAAGTAGCTCAGCTTTAGCATTGTGATAATAGTCCTGCTTTTGTTTCTGATGTACTTTGTCCATTCTAGTGTCGAGAATTTCTCTACAATCTTCCAGATGGCATTTCACCTATACTGTTTAAGGCAAGGGGTTGATTATGTCTGGATTCAATGCATCTGGGGCAATGTCAGAAGGTGATTTTCCTTTGGGGACCGAACATTAGATAATATGGTGTGTAGCCATTAAAACAATGTATGGTATTGTTTTAGATATAGATTAACTCAGGCAATAGAATCAGCCAATTAATTCTGTTTTGTAGTGAAACAGCTTTCAGCTGGTTGATTAGTTTGATTATTTTTATTACACAATCCATCACCTTGCGGATGGTACACAGTTGGTCTCCTTGATCTGAGAGAATTTTCTGTGGGCCGCCATAAGGTAATAGAAAGCTTTACCAAAGAGCTGCTGCTCTGGTTTTGGCCGTTAAGTCTTTAAACAGCATGGCAACTACGGATTTTGTATAGTAGTCAATGATGGTCATGGCATAGGTGTACCCGAATTTACTTGGCTCATGTATCACATGATCAATGCCCACAATTTCAAGTGGTCTTTTACAATGGTGCACTCTGGTCATGTTTCTCTCCCTTGCTCACAGAAAATGTTGGGCACTCACGGCACCATGTATGAGTGTCTTGCTGCATTCCAATCCAGAATCAACCTCTGATGGTACCTTTTGTTTTCTGAGTCCGAAAGTGTCCTGATCTGTTGTGGTACATTTCTAAGATCATCTTGAAATCTCTGCACGGTACCAAGACTTAAAGTAACTTCTCATTAGTGATAGGATCAAGAGTTATTTGGTGCAGTAGGCATTTCTTATTGAAGAGTTGTCTTCTCTGCCACTGTAAGTCGATCAGCTCTTCCTCCTCGGATTCTTTCTGGCATTCTGCCACTTGTAAAGTAATCTTGCAATTCCTCAATAACGTGGCTCTCAGTCTGGAGATGGATCAATAGTCCCTTGTCCAAAGTATGGTATGGATACTGTGAAACTGATTTGGGCGGTGACAGACTCCCTTTAATGACCTCCCTATATATGGTAAAGCTGTCTACACATTCTTGCACAAATGTTGCATTAGTTATAAATTCATCCTACGCCTTTGTTTTAGAGGACAAGCTAGTGTGTCTCAGCATTTCAGAAAGCTATGCGCCTGGAATGTGGTCCATGAATCTGTCTGAATTGCATTAAAAAAATATAATTTGAAAAGCTGCCTAGAGCTCTGGTGACTCTACTTCGGAATTCTGTTCTTAGTTATAACACCATCACAATATATTTTGTAGACTGCAGTATTTGGGGATTTAGCCGGCTAGACGCAAGGCTACAGATGATATGAATAACACAAGACTAAATTGATATAAATGAAATTACAGGCTGGCGCACCACTTAGATACAGCTTTAAATCCTTTGTGACATCTCAAAGATGACAAACAAGGACTTGCAGGAAACCATCTGTCCTCGTTATCCTTAATATTAGAGTTTGTAGAGAACATGAACGAGGGAGAAATCTGAATACCTTTTCTATCACGTAAAACATTTTTTGTCAGGGCCAAAGAGTAATAAACATTTCCTCTGCTCAATAAAGCAAGGACAGACACATTATTAAACATTAATAAAAATGAGATTTAGGGAGTTGAAAACCAGCCGTGTTTAGGAAGGGAAGCTTGATAGGGATAGAAGATTTCAACGTTATCTAGTGAATATGTTGTATTAATATTGTATTAATTTAACAAAGAACTGGTTAGCTGCATTGGTTGTGGATTGATCTGCCTGGTTGCTATATTCAGCCAAGTTCAAAGTGGTATAAATAGTTGATATATACTTAAAAGAATACTATAAGGAGAAATTATCATCGTAATTTAAGTATAATGGTTTGAATTAGAAAAAATATTATCACATGCAATAGCATACAGCAATCAAACAACAAGCCATAAATGTTACATTTGAATTGAAAGATCATTGTTAGTCGCCATTAGTGATGAGCGAAACAAGCTTCGGATGTTACATCCGATGTCGCTTCATCATAACTTTGGATTTATACTGTATTGCAGGGGCGGACTGGGAACTTAAAATGGCCCTGGAAAAAAACCAAAAGTGGCCCCAAGTTGTAGAGGGGTGGAAATTGACAGAAGGCGGGGCAACACGCTAGTGCAAAATACTATCCCAGCAGAACCAAATAGAACAGTATTGCACAAAATATTTCCCCAAAAGCTGTCCTTCTGTTTTGGCCATCAATAACTGCATTTTTCTGTTCTCCTGCAGTTGACTCTGATTAAAATATGGAGCAGGGGGCTTAGGAGATGGGATGTGGGCTACAGCAGTTGAATTCAGAGGGCATATGTGGTTGCAGGTGGGGTACACGAGTTGCTGATTCTCACAGCGTTAATTACCACTTAGTGCTCATTATCTACCTGGACAGTGGCAGAGAAGAGGGCTTGGGAGGCCCCTTGGGCATTGGCCCATCTGGAAATTTTCCTGTAAGGTCTTTGGCCAATCTGCCCATGCTGTATGGAGATTAGTCTCTGTACAGTATTAAAATGTATGGACTCCGATGAGCTGAAGTTAGTTATTCTCAAAGTCGCGCTTGACTTCGTTGCATAACTTCAGTACTTGATTTTTAAAGTGGAAAACTATGTAACATCCGAAGATCGCATATCCCCCAGTCTAATCAGAAATCTGCCAGTCATTAGCAGTGTTAATGCTCTAGGGGTGAATGAGCAATGATCGCAGTAACAAGCCAACCGAAAAATATTTAGTGATTATTATTTTATGTAATTGAATGCCCTTTGAATGCAAACAACTTGCTAAACAGTCGCATCAAACTTAGGGAAAGTTTAGGGACAGGGTAAGGTGATCATAGTGAGAGTTTTTACACACTGTAGGGAGAGCATAGGGACTGTGCATGGGCAGTGTAGGCTGTGTAATCAGAAGCAGAGAGGATCTATAGGAGACAGCTCAGTTTGCATCCATCCCTGCACAATGCTATCTAATTGAACAGTGTCCATCTTGTTTAATAGATACGCAATTCTATTACGGCTTGATTCTCAAATTTGATTAAATAAGTAGTGTAATTTAGCTATTATTGGGGTGCCCACATTGTTTAATAGATCAGCAGATCTATTACGACTTGATTCTTAAATTTGGGTTAATAAGTAATGTAATTTAAATGTTATTGGGTTATCCCCATTGTTTAATAGATACGCAGATCTATTATGCCTTGATTCTCAAATTGGGGAGAATAAACTGTGTTATTCAAATAGTCGTTATCTACCGTCCACTAGGCCCTGCTACAACCTTTTTTGACCATTTCAATACCTCTCTTCATCACTAGTGTTAGGCGCGAATATTCAAATTGCGATTTTTAATCGCGAATATCGCCACTTTGAGAATTCACGAAGATTTAGAATATAGTGCTATATATTCGTATTCGCAAATATTCTTGATTTTTTTTTTTCATCAGTAACCTCCCTTCTTGCTTGTGGGCCAATGAGAAGGCTGCAATGTCTTTGTCTGAGCTTAGCAACATCCCTAGCAACCAATAGGAAAGTTGCCTACCCCTTACTATATAAGAACCTCCCCAGCAGCCATTTTCTGTAGTCTTATGGAGTTCTGAGAGAGACAGCAGTGTCATTGCTGTGCTCTGTAGTTTACTGTTTAATTACATTAGATAGATAATTAGTTAGTTTATATATATAATACAGATAGGGAGTGGGAAATAGTCAGTGTAGGTTAGATAGTGATATAGTGTAGCTGAAAGGTTCCAGTGCAGTGTGTTAGGTAGTGTGATAGGAATGACTGTTTCTCTGCTGTCCATACATACATACTACAGACATAGTGCTGTGATGTCACAAGTTCACAACAATAATCAGTGCACCAATCAGTAATATGCAATAAGACCTGCTAAAATGTGAATTTGCACGTATTGCGCAAAAATATGCGCATCATTAATTGCCGTTTTGCACAATTGCGAATATATTGGAGCACTCTCTCTGCATATAAAGCTATTGTAATGTTTTGCTGTGCCAACCATTTTCTCCAGTCTCAGTAAACTTCTAGCAGCTTGAAAAATGTAGCAACAGTGACCCACGCCTGTATTGCGAGAGCAATACGCACATATTACATTGCCTATTTTCGCAATCAAGAAAATAATTGCGAATTCTCAAATTCGCAATTATATGACGAATATTAGCCCAAATATTTGTGAAATATTGCGAATTTGAATATTGCCCTTGCCGCTCATCACTATTCTTCACATCCTCTTTTCAGACATCCCCATCATCATAGGGAAATTCAAAATCCCTATTGACACACAAAACTCAACCGCCTCCAAACTCTTATCCCTTATTGCCTCCTTTGCACAATGGTCCTCCACAGCCACCCACAGAGAAGGACACACGCTAGACCTTGTCTTCACCCACCTCTGCTCCCTATCCAATCTCTCAAACTTTCTTCTCCGCCTCTCAGATCACAATCTTCTTACATTTTTAACCACTCTCTCCTCAACTGCCCCTCCAGTCCATAAACTAACACCCTCGTAAAAATTTCAAACACCTCTCCATTCACACCTTGTTGGACTCTCTCTCACCACTATGCACCATATCTTCCCTTCATGACGCTGACACAGCCACTGCTTTCTACAACATCACAATTATTTCAGCCCTTGAATCAGTTGCCCCTCTCACACAGACTAGAACCCGGCAAATCAATCGACAAACCTGGAACACTAATCAGACAAAAAAACAAGCTTCCAGAGTCACAGAACGGTGCTGGATGAAAACCCTGCTCCAAGGAGGACTTCTCATACAAACAAGCTGTTTTCAAATTCAAGTCTGCACTCATTTGTTCTAAACAGAACTATTTCACTACTCTCATACCATCTTTCTCCCATAACCCCAAACAACTGTTTAATACCTTTAAGTCTATACTCCATCCCCCATGCCCTCTCCCACACCCCTCATCTCAGCTGGAGACTTTGCCTCATATTTCATAGATAAAATCTGTGAAAGCTTTAAACACCCCCCAGTACACTCCTACACAGCCACCCAATGCTCTGCTCACATAGCCCAGTTTACCGCTGTCACAGAAGAAAAGCTTTCCAACTAGGTTACTAAGTCACACCTCACTACCTGTGCCCTTGACCCAATGCCCTCACAACTCATCCCTAACCTCACCACTATAGAGATCCCTGCCCTAACCCACCTCTTCAACCTATCACTAACCATTAGCATCCTCCCTTCCTCTTTTAAACATGCAACCTTCACACCCATACTCAAGAAAACTTCCCTGGACTCATCCTATTTATCCAGCCATCATCGCATTTCACTGCTCTCATTTGCATCCAAACTCCTAGTACAACTTGTCCATTTCCAATTTTCCTCTCACTTTTCATCCCACTCACTTTTTGATCAGATGTAATCTGGCTTCAGACCTAATCACTGCACTGAAACTGTCCTAACCAAAGTCGCCAACGATCTGCTAGCTGACAAAGCAGTGGCGTAGGGATCGCCATAGCAACCATAGCAGTGGCTATGGGGCCCTACGCCACTAGGGGGCCCGTCCGACCGCATTCAAATTATTATTTTTTTTTTATTAACACACACAGACACTACACACAGGCAGCCAGGAGGTGGCGTAACTACCGGGGAAGCAGCTGCTTCGGGGCCCGACAGTTTATTTTCAAGTTAGTTAAATATCGATGTCTTACTGTTCAGGGCCCCTTCACAGCAGCGGTCTTAATGTTCCCTCGCTAATGTGCTCTAATCTTACTGTATATACTAAAGTCTCCTGATGTGTCTGGGATTCGAACCCACAACCTCCAATGTATCAGTGTATCAGAGGCAAAGCATTAACCCTCACAGCCATAAAGAAGGCATTGCAACTGACTGAAAAAATTTGACACTTCTACTGTTATAGCTGGCTAAGTGTACATCTATACACATGACAGCTGCCCCAACACACCCAGCACTGCTATATCTCTATATGACAGCTATCCCAGCACACTCAGCTCTGCTATATCTCTATATATGAGCAGCTATGTGTATAGATGTACACTTAGCCAGCTATAACAGTAGAAGTCTCATAATTTTTCAGTCAGCAGCAAGGCAGCTGTTATGGTCTTGAGGGTAGGTGCTCTGCCTCTGATACAGAAGGTCGTGGGTTCGAATCCCAGCAGAAACCTTTTCTGAAATACAAGCAGTGACTCCATATATGGACATACAGGGCGGGACACAATACAGGGAGGGACACAGGAAGAGGCTGCATCGCATCGCTGACATGGAGGTAAGTAGAAGTGTTTATTTTATTTTTTTTTAATACCCGACTGTTACTGCCATGGGGGGAGCGGGGGGGCACTTGATACTGGCACATGGGGGGAGGGGGGTTGGCACCTGACCTGATACTGGCACCTGGGGGGGGGGGGGGTTTGGCACCTGATACTGGCACATGGGGGGGGGGAGAGAGAGGCACCTGATACTGTGGATGGCACTGTTCAGGGGAGGGGGATCTGTGTATGGCACTATTTAGGGGAGTGTGGATAGCACTATTTAGGGGAGGGGGGATCTGTGGATGGCACTATTTAGGGGAGAGGGATCTGTGGATGGCACTATTTAGGGGAGGGGGGATCTGTGGATGGCACTATTTAGGGGAGGGGGATCTGTGGATGGCACTATTTAGGGGAGGGGGGATCTGTGTATGGCACTATTTAGGGGAGGGGGATCTGTGGATGGCACTATTTAGGGGAGTGTGGATGGCACTATTTAGGGGAGGGGGGATCTGTGGATGGCACTATTTAGGGGAGTGTGGATGGCACTATTTAGGGGAGAGGGATCTGTGGATGGCACTATTTAGGGGAGGGGGATCTGTGTATGGCACTATTTAGGGGAGTGTGGATGGCACTATTTAGGGGAGGGGGGATCTGTGGATGGCACTATTTAGGGGAGAGGGATCTGTGGATGGCACTATTTAGGGGAGGGGGGATCTGTGGATGGCACTATTTAGGGGAGGGGGATCTGTCGATGGCACTATTTAGGGGAGGGGGGATCTGTGTATGGCACTATTTAGGGGAGGGGGATCTGTGGATGGCACTATTTAGGGGAGGGGGGATCTGTGTATGGCACTATTTAGGGGAGGGGGATCTGTGGATGGCACTATTTAGGGGAGAGGGATCTGTGTATGGCACTATTTAGGGGAGGGGGATCTGTTGATGGCACTATTTAGGGGAGGGGGATCTGTGTATGGCACTATTTAGGGGAGGGGGATCTGTGGGTGGCACAGAGGGGGGGGGGCCCATAATTTTTTTTTGCTATGGGGCCCATGCATTTCTAGCTACGCCCCTGTGACAAAGCCACTATTCTGCGCTGCTCCTTCTTGACCTTTCCTCTTCCTTTGACACTGTTGACCACTCTCTCCGGTTACAAATCCTCTCTTTCCTTGGCATCAAAGACTTAGCCCTCTCCTGGATCTCTTTGTATCTCACCAACACAACCTTTAGCGTTTCCAATTCATACACTACCTCCTCTTAATGCCCCTAATCTGTTGGTGTCCCTCAAGGCTCTATCCTGGGTTCCCTACTTTTCTCCATTCATACATTCGGCCTGGGACAGCTCATAGAGTCCAATGGCTTCAAATACCACCTCTATGCTGACGACACTCAAATCTACTTTTTCGGCCCAGATGTTGCTTCCCTACTGTCCAGAATACCAGCGTGTCTGTCAGCAATATATTCATTATTCTCCTCCCACTTCCTAAAACTCAACATGGAAAAAACGGAATTCATTGTCTTTCCCCCATGTCATTCAGCCCCCTACCTGACCTGTCCATTACAGTTAATAGCACAACACTTAGTTCAATCTTGCAGGCCTGGGGTAACATTGGATTCTGTTCTGACCTTTAAGGCACACATCCAAGTACATCTCTCGAATTTGTGTCTTCCTCACCCCCGAGTCAACTAAAATACTAGTCTATGCTCTTGTCATCTCCCACCTGAACCACTGCAACATCCTCTTGGGGCCTCCCATCCAGCAGTCTCACTCCCCTCCAATCTATTCTCAGCTCTGCTCTCCGGTTAATCCACCTCTCCCCTCGATTCTCCTATGCCTCCCCCTCTGCCAATCTCTTCACTGGTTCCCCATTGCCCAGCGAATTTAGTTTAAAATACTTACAACTACATATAAGGCTATCCACAACCTGTCCCCTCCTTATATCTCTGACCTGCTTTCTTGATGCATCACCATACATAGTCTTAAATTCTCACAAGACCACCTCCTCTGTTCTCCTCTTATCTGTTATTCACACAATCAACTACAAAATTTCTCACTTGCCTCTCCCCTACTCTGGAACTCACTACCTCAACACATCAAGCTCTCTCCCAACATCCAAACCTTTAAGAGTAACCTGGAAGCTTTTAGGAAGGCCTAACATCTGCAATGAGCATCCTGCCACCACACAACCAGATGAGCAGCCTATACCCTCACCTACTGTACTGTGTTTTCCCTTTCACTTATAGATTGTAAGCTCTGGCGGACAGGGTCCTCTACCCCTCTTTACCAATCTGTTAATAATTTCTTGTTTTATTGTATCTTTTTATTTGTGTAACCCCGGCTGGATGTACAGCACCATGGAATAACGGAACTTTAAAATCAATAATAATAATAAATGGATTCCTCTTTGTTAAATAGATAAGCAATTATATTACGCCTTGATTCTCAATTTGGGGTGAATAAGTAATGTAATTTAACAGTTATTGGGGTGCCCACCTTGTTTAATAGATAAGCAGATCTATTACGCCTTGATTTTCAAACTGGGGTGAATAAGTAGTGTAATTTAACAGTTCTTAGGGTGCCCCCCTTGTTTTATAGGTGAGCAATTCCATTAGGCCTTAATTCTCAAATAGGGGTGAATAAGCTGTCTCTTTTTACTGTTATTGGGGTGTCCCCCTTGTTTAATAGATACACAGATCTATTACGCCTTCATTCTCAAATTGGGGTAAATAAGGCTACTTTCACACGCGCGTTTGGTGCGGATCCGTCTTGTATCTGCACAGACGGATCTGCACCAATAATGCAAATGCTTGTATCCATTAATAACAGATCCGTTTGCATTATTCATAAAAAAAAAAAGTCAAAACAGATCCGTCTTGACTTACATTGAAAGTCAATGGGGGACAGATCCATTTTCAATTGCACCATATTGTGTCAGTGAAAAACGGATCCGTCCCCATTGACTTACATTGCAAGTCAGGACGGATCCGTTTGGCTCCCCATAGTCAGACGGTCACCAAAACGCTGCAATCTGCGTTTTAGCGACCGTCTAAAAAACGCAACGGAGACCAAACGCAGCCAAATTGATGCATTCCGAACAGATCCTTATCCATTCAGAATGCATTGGGGCTGAACTAATCCATTGGGCCACTTGTGAGAGCCCTGAAACGGATCTCACAAGCGGACCCAGAAACGCCAGTGTGAAAGTAGCCTAAGTTGTGTAATTTAACTGTTATTGCGGTGCGCACCTTGTTTAATAGATAAGCAATTCTATTAGGCCTTGATTCTCAAATTGGGGCGAATAAGCTGTGTGATTTAACTGTAATTGTGGTGTTCACCTTGTTTAATAGATAAGCAATTCCATTAGGCCCTGACTCTCAAATTTGGATGAATAAGTAGTGTAATTTAACTGTTATTGGGATGCCCATCTAGTTTAATAGATAAGCAATTCCATTAGCCTTAAATCTCAATTTGGGGTGAATGATCTGTCTATTTTAACTGTTATTGGGGTGTCCACCTTGTTTAATAATTAAGCAGATCTATTAAGCCTTGATTCTGTAATTGGGGTGAATAAGTAGTGTAATTTAACTGTCATTGGGGTCTCTCCCTTGTTTTATAGATAAATAATTCTAGTAGACCTTGATTCTCAAATTCAGGTGAATAAGTAGTGTAAGTTAACAGTTATTGGGGTGCTCCTCTTGTTTTATAGCTAACCAATTCCACTAGGCCTTGATTCTCAAATTGGGGTGAATAAGATGTCTATTTTTACTGTTATTGTGGTGCCCACCTTGTTTAATAGACAAGCAGATCTATTACGCCTTGATTCTCAAATTGGAGTGAATAGGTAGTATCACTGATTAAACCAATACCAAAAGTGTGCATCTTATTCAATTAAAAGTGTTACGGAAAGAAAAGGTGCTAAAAACATATACTTTATTATTATATTCCTTAAAAAAAGACGAGCGGGGTATGTGTGTCACCATAGACACGTTCAAAGCTGGGCTTTAGTCAATAAGGCATCCCAGCCAGTGAGTGTGCCATAAAGTGCCACATATGAGTGACTAGTGACTGCCACCAAAAAAGCAAATAAGCTATATGGACACTAAAGAAAAGGGATACAAAAGGGGGTGGGTAGTATAACCAGTCTGGAAAGGACTGATCCTTAAATGTCCCTAGCTGCAGGAATGACCAGCTAGAGTGGAACCAGTAAGCGCTGGGTCAATGGTCAGTGTGCTGGTGACCAGCCCAGAAGCAGCAGACTCAATACTGCGCTGGGTAAATTATCAAGGTACTGGTGACCAACCCAGAAGCTGCAAACTTAACACAGACCTAACTACCTATCCCAGCTAAACTACAACTCCCATACAGCGTCTACGGTCATGCTCGACGCGTTTCTTCTAAAGAATCATCAGGAGCAGGTAAGGTGTCTTGTGGAGTATAGTAACAAAAAATGTCGCCACACAAGTGGTGTGCTGCAGCGTAATCGGCGCTGTGACGGTGTTCTGCAAGATTTCTATACCTTGCCAGAACGCTATACCGGAAGTGACGCGGCCGCACTGGAAGTGACGTGGACGCAATGATTTTTTACGAATCCTGTGGACGTGTGCTTGCGCAGCGCTGCACACACCCTCCTCCAGCTGATTCCTGTGCGTCAGTGTCACTTCCAGTGTGGCCGCGTCACTTCCGGTATAGCGTTCTGGCAAGGTATAGAAATCTGGCAGAACAACGGCCGTAAACGGCCGCTCGAAGCGCTACCATGTATAGGGGCAAGGACACACCCAGGAAGATGAGGGCTAAGAGGGACCAATGAAAACGTTTAGCAGGTGGAAACATTCACTCGCCTGCATATCACGGTCCCACAGAGTTACGAGCCCTCCCACCTAACACGAGTAGAAGGGGATACAATAGGCAGGTATGTATCCAAATAAGGAGACAAGTAAACATTAAAACAAAGCTAATAATGAAATCAGAACTGCACCAACGATGTATATGTGTATATACACTGTGCCCCGGTCCAGAGCGCAGGATAAGGAAAAGAGAAAAAGAAACAGAGACAGACAGAGACTACAGGGATGGATGTGGTTATAGAACAGTGTGTACATGCCCATATTAGATGTAATGTGATGGCTCCCATTAGCAACACTGTATCCAATAAACCCAAAATACCTATACGGCTAATGATCACATATTGTTGGCAAACATTAATCGATGAAAACAGGCAAATGAGATGTGATCATTTAAGCCCAAAAGTCGCACGCTGCTCAGCCTGAAGGTCCACTGAGCTTCTTTCTGGAGGACGCATTGGTCGAAATTTCCCCCTCTAGGAGACAGTCTAACGATCTCAATCCCTTGGAAAAGGATTGATTGTACATCTCCAGAATTATGTAAATTGATATGCCGTGCGATGGGAGTGTCCGCATTTTTCTTAATATTATTCAGATGTTCGCCAATTCTCCGGCGAAATTCACAGATCGTTTTACCAAGGTATTGTAAGTCACCAATGCAGGTGGCCAAATTCACAAGGCTAGAGGATCTGCAGTTAACAAAATATCTGATGACATAGGATCTGGAAGTGGTCGTACTTGTAAAAGAACGGAGTCACACACCGCGCAGCCACAGCAACGGAAAGTCCCTTGCATAGGATTGGTCAGCCAAGTATCTGTACGCAGAGTCTGAAAGAAGCTGTAAACTAGCCTATCCTTCAAATTACGACCCCTACAATAGGTTACGGCTGGCCAAACACCCACAAAATGTGCAACATCCGCATCCATTTTAAGGCCCCCCAGTGTTTTTGTAAAATCTTCTGGACCAGTCTATTGGCAGCATCAAAGGTTGCTACGAGATGGATCCGTTTATCGCCCCCTTGTTTTCTTCTTGGATTCAAATGGGACTCGCGGGCGCATGCGACCGAGTGTTGGTAAGCGGATGCAAGAACGTTATGAGGGTATCCTCGTCTCAGAAACCTCTTCTCAAGATCTTTAGCTTTTATCTGAAAGTCTGAGATAGAAGAACAGTTACGACGAACCCTGAGATACTGCACTTCGGTATCTCTCTCTTTAGAGTTAGAGGGTGGCAGTGTAATGACCGACGACACGCACAGGGAGGAAAACAGGGAAAGCCCTGCCCAAGGGAGAGGGAAAGGTGGTGACCCCTAACTCACCTTGCGGCTGGCACCTGACTGCCCTGACGTCCCTAGACGGGTTCCTCACCCGTGCGGCGATCACGTGCCTAAACCCTGGCTTTCCCTAATATGAGCCCTGGATAGTGAACAGGCCGGTGGGATCGCTAGTCCACACCACTATCACTAAGAGGGAAACACCAGGGAGAGGACAGACAAAACATACAAACACATACACCCAGGTGGGCGACCACAATAAACCAAAAAGGTCCAACAGGGATCTGGAGGGTAGCGTACTGGACCAACTACCAGCGAACGCAGCAACACAGCACCAGAAGGTCAGAATAGATGTCCAGGCAGGAAGCTCTATCTCTGGCAACCAGAGAAGTGTGAGAGAGAAATATAAGGAGGTCTGGGAGTGCTGGACAAGGAACAGCTGAGGAGAAGGAGCTACGGATCCCTGAGTGAGCCAAAAGGGTTTGCTAAGCAAACCCAGAAAGCTACCATAAGGAAAACAGCCCTATCTTAAATAGAGCGTGCAGCCAACCGCTGCGACTTCCTGACCCCGGGTATAACGGAGTCAGGCGTGGTCCTCGACACCCTCGTGACAGTACCCCCCTCTCTACGAGGGGCCTCCGGACACTCAGGACCAGGTCTCTCAGGATGAGAGGCATGAAAAACCCGAACTAACCTGTCGGCGTTTACCTCAGACGCAGGAACCCACATTCTTTCCTCGGGACCGTAACCTCTCCAATGCACCAGATATTGAAGAGAGCGGCGGACCCGACGAGAATTAACAATTTTGGATATCTGAAATTCTAGGTTACCATCCACGACAACAGGAGGGGGTGGCAGCGGTGATGGTTCTAGAGGTGGAACATATTTTTTGAGTAACGACTTATGAAAAACATTATGAATTTTAAAAGTCTGAGGTAACTCCAGGCGAAAAGCCACGGGGTTGATGATGGCTACAATTTTGTAAGGGCCAATAAACCTAGGACCCAGTTTCCAAGAGGGAACCTTTAATTTAATATTCCTAGTAGACAACCACACATAGTCATTCACTCCTAGGTCCGGACCTGGCGACCGTCTCTTATCAGCCATGCATTTGTATTTACCTCCCATATTTTTCAAGTTAGCTTGCACCTTCTGCCATACCGATGAAAGAGATGACGAAAACCGTTCCTCTTCGGGAACCCCAGAAGACCCCGCCTCTTTCAAAGTACAGAATTGGGGATTAAAACCATATGCACCAAGAAATGATGACTTGCCAGTGGATTCCTGACGACGATTATTTATGGCAAACTCAGCTAACGGTAAATATGATGACCACAACTCTTGGTTTTCAGACACAAAACATCTTAGATATGTCTCAAGGTTTTGGTTGGTACGCTCAGTCTGTCCATTCGACTGAGGATGGAAAGCAGAGGAAAAGGACAAGTGTACCCCCAAACGAGAACAAAAAACTTTCCAAAATTTAGAAATAAACTGGGTACCCCGATCCGAAACAACATCGGAGGGGACCCCGTGAAGCTTCACGATTTCACTGACGAATACCTGAGCAAGAGTCTTAGCATTAGGTAGTGCGGGTAACGCAATGAAGTGTACCATTTTGCTAAACCTGTCCACTACTACCAAAATAACTGTTTTACCCGCAGACAAAGGTAAGTCAGTGATAAAATCCATTGACAGATGTGTCCACGGTCTATTGGGAATGACGAGTGGTAATAGAGACCCTGCAGGACGTGTATGTGAAACTTTTGCGCGCGCACAGGTAGAACAAGAAGACACAAAATCCAATACATCCTGACGCAACCTTGGCCACCAAAAACGACGAGACAATAGTTCCAAGGTTGCTTTACTACCCGGGTGCCCAGCAAGTGCCGAATTATGATGTTCCTTTAATAATTCGAAACGTAAGTTCAACGGTACAAACAATTTCTCTGAGGGGCAAGAGACCGGGGCGTCCCCCTGGGCCTCTAACACCTTCCCCTCCAAAACAGAGTGTACCGCAGAAACAACCACTCCTCTTTGAAGAATGGGTACCGGATCACTCACATTACCCCCTCCAGGGAAAAAACGAGATAGTGCATCAGCCTTGGTGTTCTTTGCCCCAGGACGATAGGTAATCACAAAGTTAAACCTGGTAAAAAATAGCGACCACCTAGCCTGTCTAGGGGTGAGACGCTTAGCTGATTCGAGGTACAGAAGATTTTTGTGGTCCGTAATCACAGTGACGGGGTGGACTGCCCCCTCTAAGAAATGACGCCACTCCTCAAACGCAAGTTTAATAGCTAATAGTTCCCTATTGCCAATATCGTAGTTCTTTTCTGCTGCAGATAGTTTTTTAGAAAAGAAAGCACAAGGACGCCATTTGCCAGGAGACGGACCCTGAGACAGCACCGCCCCCACTCCCACCTCTGACGCATCGACTTCAACAATAAAAGGCTGAGAGACATCAGGTTGGACCAGTACAGGTGCTGAGGTAAACCTCTCTTTTAGAGAGGAAAAAGCAACTTTAGCGGCGTCAGACCATTTAGAAAAATCAGTCCCCTTCCTAGTCATGTCAGTAAGCGGTTTTACAATAAGTGAATAATTTTTAATGAATTTCCTATAGAAATTCGCGAAGCCCAAGAACCGTTGTAGTGCTTTGAGGTTATCAGGAAGATCCCAATCTAAAATTGCCTGGACCTTCCTAGGATCCATACGGAAACCTGACGCAGATAAAAAATAACCCAGGAATTGTATCTCCTGAACGGCGAAGACACATTTTTCAATTTTAGCATATAATTCATTCGTCCGTACGACCTGCAGTACTTGTCTGACATGCACCTCATGTGTTTTCAGATCAGACGAATAAATTAAAATATCATCTAGGTATATTACCACAAACCTGCCGATTAGATGACTAAAAATGTCATTAACGAAATGTTGAAAGACGGCAGGAGCATTGGTCAGACCGAAAGGCATAACTAGATTTTCATAATGCCCCTCAGGGGTGTTAAACGCTGTCTTCCACTCATCCCCCTCCTTAATACGAATCAGATTGTAGGCACCCCTAAGATCAAGTTTGGAGAACCACCTAGCACCCGCAATCTGATTAAACAGGTCAGGAATGAGAGGAAGAGGGTATGGGTCTCGGATGGTTATCTGATTTAATTCGCGAAAATCTAAGCAAGGACGCAGGCCCCCATCTTTCTTTTTAACGAAGAAAAACCCTGCAGCCACGGGTGAAGAAGAGGGTCTGATGTGTCCTTTAGCCAAGCTCTCGGAGATATAATCTTTCATGGCTTGTCTCTCTGGACCCGAAAGATTATATAACCTGGTCTTGGGTAATTTTGCGCCGGGAATAAGGTTAACTGGGCAATCATAAGGACGATGAGGTGGTAACTTCTGACAACCCTTTTCAGAAAAAACATCCTCAAAGTCCGAAATAAATGTAGGTAGGGTAGTTATGGAGGCGACTAAGCAATTGCTATTTAAGCAATTTTCTCTGCACTGCTCACTCCACTCCAATATCTCCCTGGCCTGCCAATCCACCACTGGATTGTGCGCTACCAACCAGGGAAGACCCAGCACTACCGGAGTGGGAAGCCCCTCCAGAACATAACCTGAAAGCATCTCGTTATGGTGGTCCCCTACCCGAAGGTGTAAATTATGAACAATGTGCGTGAGGTTTCTCTGAGACAGGGGAGCAGAATCAATAGCGAATATGGGAATGGGTCTCTGTAAAGTACAGAGAGACAAACCCAAAGTGCGGGCAAAATGGGCATCTATCAAATTTACCCCTGCTCCACTGTCTAGAAAGAAAGAAATAGTCTCCGTCTTATCACCAAAAATAATAACCGCTGGCAACACAAATTGCGATGTACGTATGGAGGAAACGTATACCCCCCGGCTGACATCCTCCACACAGCCTGGGGTTAGTAGTTTTTCCGACGGTCTTTTGTTTCTGAGGAAAGAAGGACAGACATTAATGAAATGACCCCACGGGTATCCATTGGGTATCCGTAGCCCACCTACGGAATTCAGAGCGATACTCCTCTACCGGCCGCTCTCCTTGTAAGAGTCTCCGTAATCTTGATTCAGCCAGGGCGACTCGGTCAGGGTCATCATATATGAGACCCAAGGCCCCAAAAAACTCATCCACTGACCGAAGAGCCTGGGAATCAGTAGGTAAAGAGAACGCCCAGGACTGCGGATCCCCCTGCAGCAGGGAAATAACAACCCCCACCCGCTGATCTTCATTACCAGAGGAGTAAGGGCGCAGTTTAAAATATAACTTACAGGCCTCACGGAATGTCAAAAACTTGTCCCTTCCCCCAGAAAATCTGTCAGGGAGCGGGACCTTGGGTTCCGCAACAACCTGGTTACCAGTAGCAACCGCTGGGCTTGCAGTCAGTTTTAATTGCTGCTGTTGCTGGAGGACCGACGCCTTCAATCCTACCACCTCCAAAGACAGGCCATGAAATTGTTTGGACAGAGCAGCAATTTGATCCATACTGGATTCTAAGTAGGTAAAAAAAAATTTTTTTTTTTTTTTTACCTACATAAAATAAGGGCCAGAGATAATGTAATGACCGACGACACGCACAGGGAGGAAAACAGGGAAAGCCCTGCCCAAGGGAGAGGGAAAGGTGGTGACCCCTAACTCACCTTGCGGCTGGCACCTGACTGCCCTGACGTCCCTAGACGGGTTCCTCACCCGTGCGGCGATCACGTGCCTAAACCCTGGCTTTCCCTAATATGAGCCCTGGATAGTGAACAGGCCGGTGGGATCGCTAGTCCACACCACTATCACTAAGAGGGAAACACCAGGGAGAGGACAGACAAAACATACAAACACATACACCCAGGTGGGCGACCACAATAAACCAAAAAGGTCCAACAGGGATCTGGAGGGTAGCGTACTGGACCAACTACCAGAGAACGCAGCAACACAGCTCCAGAAGGTCAGAATAGATGTCCAGGCAGGAAGCTCTATCTCTGGCAACCAGAGAAGTGTGAGAGAGAAATATAAGGAGGTCTGGGAGTGCTGGACAAGGAACAGCTGAGGAGAAGGAGCTACGGATCCCTGAGTGAGCCAAAAGGGTTTGCTAAGCAAACCCAGAAAGCTACCATAAGGAAAACAGCCCTATCTTAAATAGAGCGTGCAGCCAACCGCTGCGACTTCCTGACCCCGGGTATAACGGAGTCAGGCGTGGTCCTCGACACCCTCGTGACAGGCAGCTGTCCCAATGCAACAAACTGTTAGTTGCTGTTTGTTTACAAAATAGACTGGTATGAATTTTGACATCTTTAGACTTCCGGATATTTAGATTGAGAAAGGTTATTTGGGAGGAGTTAACTTCAGACGTGAAAAAGAGCCCACATTTATTGAGATTTAGGGCCTTGACAAAATCACCATATTGTTACACTCTCCCTGTACAGAAAATCAACACGTCATCGATGTACCTAAACCACATTGAGATATATGAGGACCTTACTGATAGTTCATCTCCAAACACTACTTCTTTTTCTGTGACACCTTGGTGTGAATAAGTAGTTTAATTTAACTGGAGTGCCCCCTTTTTTTATACATAAGTAATTCCATTAGGCCTTGATTCTCAAATTGGGGCAAATAATCTGTCTATTATTACTGTTATTGGGCAGCCCACCTTCTTTCTTAGATAAGAAATACCATTAGGCCTTGATTCTCAAATTGAGGTGAATAAGTAGTGTAATTCAACTGTCACTGGGGTGTCCCACTTGTTTTATGGATAAGTAATTCTATTAGGCCTTGATTCTCAAATTGGGGCAAATAAGCTTGTTTAATAGATAAGCAATTCCATTAGGCCCTGACTCTCAAATTTGGATTAATAAGTAGTGTGGTGATGTGAATGCTAAAGTTAATAAGGATCCCGGAAGAGGGGTATATCTCATCCAGGTTCCTTAACTGGGTGAGATAAGTAAAGTTCCAGAGTGGTGCTGGCTTCAGCAAGGCATAGTTGCTGGAGCTATTTAGTTTAGTATTTCAGGGCTGGATTTTACTTGGATTGGGAGCCAGGTTGGTAGAGGGAGCTGCCAATCCACCCCTCCCATTCCAGGGCAGATTTTCCCTAGCATGAGATATCCCCAGGTGTTATCACCTGGGATCATTACTGAGAAGTAAAAGCCCATCCCAGACTGTCAGTCGGGGGTGTGGTTGCAAACAGAGGCTCGGTGAGGCTCTGGGTGTGTGGTTCCAGCCGGGCTAGGCTTAGAAACCACTACCCTGGGACATAGCCTGGACTGACTGTGTTACAGCCTGGGGGGCTGGTATACGCTTGGCTGAGAAAGCCAGACCTGACACTGTGTCTGAACAGCACTCTATAGGTGAGTGAGGGATTCCACCATATGTTTAGTTAGAGCCCAGCTGGGCAGGTGTTTGTTTTGTATTATGTTTGTTTTGCTGAGGTGCCAAATAAAAACGATGAACTGAACTTTTTTATTTTTTCAACCTGTGGTGCAAACCGCAAGAGCAGGTGCTGCTGAATACTGCTGTGCTACAAGCAAAATCTGTGTTGTTTTAAAGGGCCAGAAACCCTAAAGTACAGAGACTGACTGTTGTGTGGTTTTGTGCTCTGGTTTGGGAGAAAACAAGGGCCACGGAGGACATAATGAAGCAGCTGGAGCAGAGAACTAGTCATTTGCTGAAGAGAGGGTCCTCGACTCGGTCTGGACACTTTGTAAAATTCCAAGAGGCTGGTGGTGTGCCGGGACTGTCGGAGGTAAAGCGAATATATGCCATTGCCAAGGGCAACCGTCGGGAAGAAAAAGAGCGGAAGAGCGGTTCGGCTCTTAGGAGTTCAAGTGGTCCCTGCAAGGGTCTACAGAATCCTAGAGATGATGTCCGGATGTGCAATAAGGCCATTGCTGGGAGCAAACCAGCACAACAGTATGCAGCTGTTCCGTGTCAGAGAGAGTGCTGCTGTAGATGCCATCGGTTCGGAAAGTGTGCACCTGATTGTCCGATGGTCAGGAGACATACATCCAGGAATCCAAGGTGGGAGCTACCTATTATCAAGGAGAAGGATTATGACCTCGGAGGGGATGGCCCTGGAGACCCTTCACCTCCTAGGCCTGACAAACCAGTGACACCAATGGGTAAGACTGTTCCGATTAATGATTGTGTATTTGGGGACAATGTGCGGGACATTCGAGCGGATAGGAAGGACTATCCGGTGGCTCTCACTGAGTGTGAGACACCAGTGCGAACTGGGACTTATGAGCTTGGGGTTGCCGATACCCTCATGCCAGATAGGAAATTGGGCGGTGCTTTCCCCTCGCTTTGGGAGTTGTCAGGAAATAGAGACACTTCTGCAGTCAGTGATGCAACTCCTGCAGAATTTGTACCTGTCCCTTTAAGGGAGGATGTCAAGTTAAATGCATTTCCGGATGAAGGTGTGAAGTTATGTAAAATATGTAGTGATGAAGGTTTATTTATTATTTTCAAAGGAGGAGACCCAGAAAGAGACGAGTGAACTGAAGGGTCTACTGCCTTATGTCCAGGAGAAGAGTAAAGACTCCAGAAAGACACCAAAGACTACAGTAGACACAGACAAAGTGCTTAAAGGGACCCTGGGTGGTACCCCCACAGGGTGTCCAAAAGAGAATGGGGGGTACTCTTATGTCTGATGCAACAGAGCAGAGCGAGGAGCAGCTGGAACAGGAGGCCAAAGAGCGGGGTGCTTCCAACAAGCTGGTACGAAAATCTGAGAAGAAACAGAAGAATTTGGACCGGCTCCTGGCTGAAGAGAAATACATCTCGGCCCGATATGCCGAACGTGGCCGAGCGGAGGCTGATGCTCGGTAAAAAAAGACCAAGGTCCTCTCTCTGGCTAGGGCCCTTGAAGAAGCGCTTGAGGCTCGAGATTAGAGTTGAGTGAACACCTAGATGTTCGGGGAGTTAGGCCGAACTTTAAAAAAAGTTTGGGTTCGGGACCCGAACTTGATCCGCACTTGGACCCGAACCCGAACCCCATTGAAGTCAATGGGGACCCGAACTTCACTTTATTATTTTCCGTTATAACATGGTTATAACGGAAAATAATAGTATTAACTTTTTCAGATCTGAGTTTTAACGATCGTGAAAACTCAGATCCGACAGTATATTCTAACACAGAGGCGTTCCCATGGAAGGACTCTTCAAGTTAGAATATACTAAGAACTGTGTACATAACTGCCCCCTACTGCCTGGCAGCACCCGATCTCTTACAGGGGGCTGTGATCCGCACAATTAACCCCTCAGGTGTCGCACCTGAGGGGTTAATTGTTTCGGATCTCAGCCCCCTGTAAGAGATCGGGTGCTGCCAGGCAGCAGGGGCCAGACCCACCTCCCTCCCCAGTATTAAAATCATTGGTGGCAGAACTTCCACTGTAGCAGAACTTCAGTGGTGTTTCGGGTGGATACTCAGACACTGTGTTTCAAAAGAGGTAAGGAATTTGCTAGACACGGTATCTCTATTGTCTGATTGCAAATTAGCATAGGCGGGTAAGGTGTTAATTTGCTGTTGGGGGAGGAGCCTTTGTGGGAGGGTGTGTATATATATCAACACTGTATTAGCTTGCTAATTATAGCTTGCTGCTTTTTCAAGGCTGCTAATCAAGTGCTGGTCTAATCAAGTGCTGGTCTGCAAGTGCATTGGAGATATTCAGGAGATACTCAGGAGGTAATCTGGAGGTGGATACAATCTAAACAAGTAAGATTTGTTTGTCTAAAATTGTTTCCCCTCTTTGCAATGGCAGACCTGGTTCTGTGCAGGAATTGTTGTGCTTTTATTTCAGATTCCACTCTTCATGGGTTTGGATACTGTCTGATCTGTAGACATCTCTCCATAATGCAACAGAAAATTACCTTTTTGAAATATGAGATTTGTAAATTAATTATTAAACAAACTCAGGCTGAGAACATTGCAATGCCACTGCCACAGAGGCCCCCTAGAAATGAAAGATGGGTTACTGTAGGTTCTGGTAGACTGAAAGTTGTGGATAGAAGACATGTCTCACAGTCTGTGGCTCTCCATAATTCATTTTTAGCACTTTCAGAGTGCAAGAGCATCATGGCGGATGGCTCAAGCACAGTGGGTGAGAAACAATCATCTCCCATGCCTAAAGTATGCAAGACTGCAGCCAAAGCCAAAAAGGAGAAGGTGAGGACTGATAGTAAGCAGCTGTTGGTGGGTGATTCCATCATATGAGGTGTGAAGTTTGAGGAGAATGGTGTTGTGAGATGTCTCCCTGGTGCTACCGCTAGCAGGGATAGACGACGGATCCTTAAAATTGTTAGGCAAGAAAATCAGGAAAGGGAAGTGGATGTTATTGTCCATCTTGGGACAAATGATCTGGCTTGCAATGAGGTTTCAAAGGTGAAAGAAGCTTTTCACACACTTGGAAAGGATATACGGGAGGTTGCATCAACTGTTTCATTCTCTGCAGTTTTGCCTGTGCATAACCTTCAGCATGACAGGAAGATGCGCATTAACCGCCTCACGTCCACCCATAGGATATAAACGTCCTATGGGTGGACGTCTATTTCTGACAGCACGTTTTAAAACGTCCTGTCAGAAATAGCAGCTGCACGCTAATCGTGCAGCTGCTGATCGGGTTGCCCGCTGTCAGTGACAGCAGGGCAACCCAAAGACAAGGCAGGGACAGTGCCCAGGTGTCCCTGCCTTCACGATCGCTGCAGACACAGCGCTCACCGAGCTCTGTGTCTGCAGAGCAGGAAGCGCTGTGCGCTTCCTGTTCCGGCCCGGCGGTCATGCGACCGCCGGGACCGGAGTGTGCAGGAGCTGTGTGAGGTCTCTCAGAGACCTCGATCAGCCCTGCTGTGAGGCTGTACAGCGCTGGATTGCTGCTGTACAGCCTCTATAGGGGTGCATTTGTCCTGTAACTGGGGCAGCCCCAGTGTAAAAAAAAAAAAAAAGTGAAGTAAATGTCCCCCAGAGGTCTTGTATGACCTTATGGGGGACGAAAAGTGTAAAATAAAATAAAAATAAAATAAAGGGTTGAAAAAATAAAATAAAAAAAAGTTTCACATGTAAAAAAAAAAAAAATCCCAAGTAAGGAATAAAAAAAAAAATTAAAAATAGAAAAAATAAAATAAAATAGACATATTTAGTATTGCCGCGTCCGTAAAAACCAGCTCTATAAAAACAAGCAATTTTTGTCACCTTGCATCACAAAAGGTGCAACACCAAGTGATCAAAAACGCGTATGTCCCACAAAATGGTACCAATAAAACCGTCACCTCATCACGCAAAAAATGAGCCCCTACATAAGAAAATCTCTCAAAAAATAAAAAAACTATAGCTCTTAGAACATGGAGACACTAAAACATCATTTTTTTGGTTTCAAAAATGCTATTATTGTGTTAAAGTGAAACAAATAAAAAAAAGTATACATATTAGGTATTGCCGCGTCCGTAAAAACCAGCTATATAAAAATATCACATGACCTAACCCCTCGGGTGAACACCGTAAAAAAAAACAAAAAAAAAACTGTGTCAAAACAAGCAATTTTTGTCACCTTGCATCACAAAAGGTGCAACACCAAGTGATCAAAAACGCGTATGTCCCACAAAATGGTACCAATAAAACCGTCACCTCATCCCGCAAAAAATGAACCCCTACATAAGAAAATCTCTCAAAAAATAAAAAAAACTATAGCTCTCAGAACATGGACACATTAAAACATAATTTTTTGGTTTCAAAAATGCTATTATTGTGTAAAACTTTAATAAATGAGAAAAAGTATACATATTAGGTATCGCCACGTCCGTAACAATCTGCTCTATAAAAATGTCACTTGACTGAACCCCTCAGGTGAACGCTGTAAAAATAAATAAATAGAAACTGTGCTAAAACAACCAATTTTTTGGTCACCTTGCCCCATAAAGTGTTAAAGAAAAAAATTGATTAAAATGGAAAATCTGCCAAAAAAGTGAAATTTAAAAATTTGATCTCCATTTTCCTTTAATTCTTGTGGAACGCCTAAAGGGTTAACAAAGTTTGTAAAATCGGTTTTGAATACCTTGAGGGGTGTAGTTTCTACAATGGGGTCATTTATGGGGGTATCCACTATGTAGGCCCCACAAAGTGACTTCAGACCTGAACTGGTCCTTATAAAGTGGGTTTTGGCAATTTTCTTAAAAATTTGAAGAATTGCTTCTAAACTTCTAAGCCTTCTAACGTCCTAAAAAAATAAAATGACATTTCCAAAATGATGCCAACATAAAGTAGACATATGGGGAATGTTAAATAATAAATATTTTATGAGGTATCACTTTCTGTTTTAAAAGCAGAGAAATTGAAATTTAGAAAATTGCGAATTTTTCTAATTTTTGGGTAAATTTGGGATTTTTTCATAAATAAAGGTGAAATATTTTGACTCAAATTTATGACTATCATGAAGTACAATGTGTCACGAGAAAACAATCTCTGAATGACTTGGATAAATAAAGGCGTTCCAAAGTTATTACCACATAAAGTGAGATATGTCAGTTTTGCAAAATTTGGCCTGGTCAGGAAGGGGGCAAAGGGCCCAGATGGGAAGTGGTTAAGGAATTCAATGTATGGCTTGGTGAATGGTGTCTGAACCAAGGGTTTGGCTTTGTGTCTCATGTTAGCTCTTGTTGGAATGGAAAAGAACTGTACAACAAAGATGGTTTGCATCTTTCTCTCAAAGGAACGAATGTCCTCGGTGAATAGTTCCATGTATTTGCATTTAAACTAGGAAAGGGGGGCAAAAGAGTGATAATCCAGCAGTTCGACTGCCCCCCGGAACAATGCCAGAAGATGCCAGTAGCACAAAGGTTAAGAAATGACAAGCTCACATTCTTATCTACAAATGCTCGCAGTTTAGGGAATAAGATCAATGAACTTGAGGCTATAATGGCATCTGAGAATATAGATGTAGTGGCTGTTACTGAGACGTGGTTCAAGAGGAGTAATGACTGGGATATATCAATACCAGGGTTCTCTCTATACAGGAAAGACAGAGAAGGCAAGAAGGGGGAGGGGTGGCCCTGTATGTGAAAGACAGCATAAAATCTAATTTGATACAAGTTAGCGAGAACAATTTAGAGTCAGTTTGGGTTACCTTGCAGCTTGATAATCATAAAGTAACTCGTGTAGGTGTGATATATAGACCACCTAGCCAAGTCAAAGATTAGATGATCTACTAGTGGAGCAAATAGCTAAAATGACCATGAAGGGGGAAGTTATCATTATGGGAGACTTCAATCTTCCTGATGTAAACTGGAAAACCAAAATAGCTAGTTCTGCCAGGAGTACAGATATTCTAAATTCCCTACTGGGATTATCTCTACAGCAAGTAGTTGAGGAGACAACCCGGAAGGAGGCCCTTTTAGATTTAGTATTCACAAATGGGAATTTGGTATATGATATTACTGTAGCGGAAAGCTTCGGATCTAATGATCACCAGTCAGTGTGGTTTACTATAAGTACAGTGACTGAGTCACACCACACAAAAACAAAAGTTTTAGATTTTAGAAAAACGGACTTTTCTAAAATTAGATTAGTGGTATACGAGTCCCTATCAGATTGGAACAGTTTCATTGGAGTCCAGGAGAAATGGGACTACTTAAAAGAGGCACTATTGAAGGCAACAGAAAATTGCATTAGGCTTGTCAGTAAAAGCAAAAAAAGGAAGAGACCACTGTGGTACTCAGCAGAAGTGGCCAAAATCATTAAAAACAAAAAGATAGCATTTAGGAATAATAAAAAAAAAAAATATGAGGATGACAGGCAAATTTATAAGATTAGGCAGGGAGAGGCCAAACAAGTTATAAGAGCTTCTAAAGCACAGGCAGAAGAGAAATTAGCTCAGTCGGGGAAAAAAGGCGATAAGGCATTCTTCAGATACATAAATGAAAAAAGGAAACTAAAACAAGGAATTACAAAATTAAAAACAAAAGAAGGAAGGTATATCGAAGAAGATAAAGAACTAGCTGACTGCCTCAATGAATACTTCTGTGCAGTCTTTACAAAGGAAAATGAAGGGAAAGGACCTCAGTTAGGAAAGAAGACTAATGAATCTTTTGATGCATGTGTCTTTACAGAGGAAGAGGTTCTAAGTCAACTGTCTAAAATCAATACAAATAAGTCACAGGGGCCTGATGGGATAAACCCAAAGCTATTAAAAGAGCTCAGCAGTGAACTAGCAAAACCATTAACAGATTTATTTAACCAATCACTGGCAACAGGAGTCGTCCCAGAAGATTGGAAATTAGCAAATGTTGTGCCCATTCACAAGAAAGGTAGTAGGGAGGAATCGGGCAACTATAGGCCAGTAAGCCTGACATCAATAGTGGGGAAATTAATGGAAACCATACTTAAGCAGAGGATTGTGGAACATCTAAAATCCCATGGATTGAAAGATGAAAAACAGCATGGGTTTACTTCAGGGAGATCATGTCAAACTAATCTTATTGATTTTTTTGATTGGGTGACTAAAATAATAGATGGAGGAGGTGCAGTAGACATCGCTTATCTAGACTTCAGTAAGGCTTTTGATACTGTCCCACACAAAAGGCTTATCAATAAATTGCAGTCTTTGGGCTTGGACTCCCATATTGTTGAATGGATTAGGCAGTTGCTGAGGGACAGGCAACAGAGGGTTGTAGTCAATGGAGTATATTCAGACCAAGGTCTTGTTACCAGTGGGGTACCTCAGGGATCTGTTCTGGGACCCATATTGTTTAATATCTTTATCAGCGAAATTGCAGAAGGCCTCGATGGTAAGGTGTGTCTTTTTGCTGATGATTTGTAACAGGGTTGATGTTCCTGGAGGGATACACCAAATGGAAAAGGATTTAGGAAAACTAGAGGAATGGTCAAAAATCTGGCAACTAAAATTTTATGTTGATAAGTGCAAGATAATGCACCTGGGGCGTAAAAACCCAAGAGCAGAATATAAAATCAGTGATACAGTCCTAACCTTAGTATCTGAGGAAAGGGATTTAGGGGTCATTATTTCAGAAGACTTAAAGGTAGGCAGACAATGTCATAGAGCAGCAGGAAATGTTGGCAGAATGCTTGGGTGTATAGGGAGAGGAATTACCAGTAGAAAGAGGGAGGTGCTCATGCCGCTCTACAGAGCACTAGTGAGACCTCATTTGGAGTATTGTGCTCAGTACTGGAGACCATATCTCCAGAAGGATATTGATACTTTGGAGAGAGTTCAGAGAAGAGCTACTAAACTGGTACATGGATTGCAGGATAAAACTTACCAGGAAAGATTATAGCTTGGAAGAAAGACGAGACAGAGGGGATATGATAGAAACTTTTAAATACATAAAGGGAATCAACAAGGTAAAAGAGGAGAGAATATTTAAAAGAAGAAAAACTGCTACAAGAGGACATAGTTTTAAATTAGAGGGGCAAAGGTTTAAAAGTAATATCAGGAAGTATTACTTTACTGAGAGAGTAGTGGATGCATGGAATAGCCTTCCTGCAGACGTGGTAGCTGCAAATACAGTGAAGGGGTTTAAGCATGCATGGGATAGGCATAAGGCCATCCTTCATATAAGATAGGGCCAGGGGCTATCCATAGTACTCAGTATATTGGGAAGACTAGATGGGCCAAATGGTTCTTATCTGCCGACATTCTATGTTTCTATTCTATGTTTCTATAACTTTGAGCTGTGTTTCTAATGGGTCAGCTTGCTAGAATTAACAAAGTTAACGAATATGGAATATGCTAAGTTGAAATCACAATTCGATTAATATAACTTGAAGTAATCGCATTGCGATTTCAACTTAATTCTCACATCCGACAGTACATTCTAGTATGGAGGCGTTCCCATGGTGATGGGGACGCTCCATGAGCACCGAAGTAGGCAGAAGCGGCAACGGGCACTGACTGGAGCAGCCAGGAAGCCAGGAATCCTCAGGACAGGTAAGAACTACTTTTTGGGAAGTGGGAAAGAAAAAAATATAACAATAAAAATAAAAATAAGCGAATATTCGAAATAGCAAATTTATAGTGCTATATTCGAAATATTTGCGAATTAGCAAAGTGGCGATATTTGCAAAAAAAAAAATCGCTATTCGAATATTCGCGCTCAACACTATTCATGATGTAAACTGCAATGAAGGTAATCTTCTTACGAGTGAGTGTATTTGTGAGTTACTGTAGGACTTCTCTTCCTTCCTTCTGACACAGAACAGCAAGTTAGTTACTTCTATTCTTTCCTATGAGACTGATATGGAGGCTCACATAGGACTACACAGAGAAACTGGCTTCCTGTCCACACATAAGATGCTGTGTTATGTAGAAAGTCAGAGTGCTGGTCACATGACGCAGCTGAGGATCAGAAAGGTGGGGTCAGTCTTAACACCCGAACAGCTACCCACATAAAATTTGGACCTGTCTTTAAAATGACTAGAGAAATGTGCTTTGTGATGAATTACATTGTTACGAAGCACATTTCTTTGTAAGTAGTGGGTGCAATGACAGGGAACAGCGATCGCCCCACTCCTTCTAAGTGTACCCCTCAGATGCTACAGTCATTGCTGATCGTGGCATCTGCCACTGAAAATGATAGTTACCCTTTCAGGCTGACTGGCTAGAAAAAGAGAGCATCTCTTTTCCATGTGTAACATCCTGAAGTATGTCACTAAACTTCTGTTCCTCTGCTTCATAATGTTAGGTATATGCATATTGTCATCTGGTATAAGTTTGCATCATTTTCCCCATAATGTGCATTTTCCAGGCCTGTTGCATTATATTTATGCTGTAATATCTATGTACACCAGCAGGTGGCAGCAGTATGTAGCAGAACCAAGCCAGTTAGTATATCTAGACTGGAATAAACCATTCCAGGCTAGTTTCCCCCTATCTGAGGAGGAGTGGAATGTTCCCACATCCTACTTCAGAGGGAGGACAGAAAGTTCTAGGCAATGTACCAGCCACCCCCTATTGGGGTAGGCTGTGTGAATAGGAGATCCCAGAAACAGGGACCCCAACCAGGGATCCAAGCCTCTGCTGAGGCCCAAAGCAATCTTCCCAGCCTGAGTTCCTTACCTCAGCTGGATGACAAAGAAAGCAGCCATCTTCAGAACTACTAGATCTCCAGGATGCCACCATCATTCCCTGCGAGCAGTCCTGTAAGTACAGATTTCCAAATACAAGGAGAAGATAAGTACCTCCATAGCTAGTCAGGCCCATACTAAGCAGACCTCAGACAGAGCAGAAGACAGATACCTTCCAGATTCTTAAAGGCGTATGTACCAGATGCAGAATATAGATATAATTCCTGCCACATATTGCCAAATCCTGCTGGGATCCTAGACTATTGCTGTAACATTGTATGGATCTAAAGCTGCCTCTTGTAACATCAAGTAAAGACAAGTTGGACCCTATTCTCTGTGTGGAATTCCATCATTCCTCCATTACTCCTATTTACAACACTCAATTTGTTTCCTCCATTACTCCTATTACCAATTTCCTCCATTACTCCTATTTACAACACTCAATTTGTTGCATGTGAGCCAGGATACAGGAGTCCAGCCGTACTAAGGTAGGAAACACCGTTGACACAATACAGAGACAATATCCCCCTCTGGCATTCCTAACCTAGTACGTGTGCTCATACCATCTTAAAGGGCCCTTTTACAGTACCTGCGCAAGCTGCAACTGGCATCACAAACTTAGTTACACCTAAATCTGACCCACTGCATAGCAGCCCCAATGACCCAGTTTCCTGCTCATTGCATCAAGTGGCGTCACGAACAGGATCGGATTGAATTGTGTGTCCATCGCTAATAACAGAACCGCATCTAATTGCGCCAAAAAACGGACTTAAAAACCGCATGTTTCACAGTATAGCAATCAGGGCTGAAGATTGTACCAAAACCGCTTAAAAAGTGATTGTCTTACTTGCATTGCTGTGCCAAAGAGAGTGCTGAACGTGCACTACAGCAGTTACAGAGTTAATTCGCCATTGTGGAGATTCACCCTATTCTTTTTAAAATGGCGCCCCTTCTTAATGCCAAAAGACAAAGAACTCAAGAAACACCCTCTCAGGAGCGCGAAAATGCTAACTACGCCCCCCAGAAGCGGGAAAATCTTGTAACACCCCCTCGAGAAAGACGCAAAGATGTCGAATACGCCCCTTCAGGAGCGGGAAAAATCGAGACTGCCCCCTGTGTACCTCCTACTGTGGACAGAGGTGATAAAGGCTCCACCTTCCTAGCCGCGCCCTTAGAACGGATATCCTGGTGGACTGAGGAGGAGGTGAAGATGGCGTACCCTCAGCCACGCTGGAACCAAATGGCGGTTTGCGGTGAACCCGTATATGAGGAGCACCCACCGGAGATCCATGTCTCCCAAATAACAAAGAAAGGGGGATCCTCGATGTTCGCTACCATGCTGGAGGCTGTGGATTCCTCCCCGGCCAAGGCCGAAGCACCACTCACCTTGCCCAGCATTCCGGAGGAGACCGCCGCTGAAGTCTAGGCTGCCAAGAACTCAAACCTGATGGAGTTCCCGCAGGCCGTGGATCCCTCCGCCGTGTACGGTGCACCCGCGGAAGGCGACGCATCTGCCCAGATGGACGTGGACGTCGTACCTGCTCCCGCAGAGGCCATCGCTGACGTCGCTCCACCAGTTGAAAGGAGGCCTGTGAACCAGATGGCGCTCGAATCTCGGGAGGACCAGCAGAGGACACCGGAACCGGCCACCCGGCCACGACATCAGGTAGGAGCTACCCCGCTCCCTGAGGCCCAGGCCCGGTCCATGTCCGTCCCACCGCCACGTCCTGAGACCCCAATACCTGCCGTCAGGCCCAGGCCTGCATCGCGTCCCGCGACACCCGCCAATGTCACCAGACCCCAACCTGCACCACTGTCTGTGCATCCTGGTGCGGTGGAGGCGGCTGGAGATTCCACTCCACCACCCAGCTACGCCAAACTGAGCAGCCTAAGCAGTTGTGTGCTGTTTTAACCATTTTGTTCCAGGTTGCCAGGTTTGTCCTCATCCAGATGGTCATGTCAGTTAGGACTCCCCCCATCAGCTCTTAACTCCCTTCACATCCAAGTTAACAGTTTTATCCCCTTTCTCAGGTTACCTGATAGCCTGTTGCTGCTATTCTCTTATTAACTTTTAACCCTTCGGATTACAATTAACTTTTGCCCTGTGGATTGCAAAGGACTTTTATTGGATTCCAGAGGATTCTACTTTAAGCACTTCCAGGAATACGGACTCAAGTTATTGTTGAGCCTATCCCTTGCACTTATAAAATTTGCACTATTTTATGCAATGTCTGCAACATAAAAGCTTGCATTTAATTGTCATGCTATTTAATAAGGCTACTTTCACACTTGCGTTAGGAGCGGATCCGTCTGGTGTCTGCACAGACGGATCCGCTCCTATAATGCAAACGCTTGCATCCGTTCAGAACGGATCCGTTTGCATAACCATGAACAAAAAAAAATAAAATTTTTTTTTTTTTTTTTTTTTTTTTTGTTCATGATAATGCAAACGGATCCATTTTGACTTTACATTGAAAGTCAATGGGGGACGGATCCGTTTGAAAATTGAGCCATACTATGTCATCTTCAAACGGATCCGTCACCATTGACTTACATTGTAAGTCTGGACGGATCCGTTTGCCTCCGCACGGCAAGGCGGACACCCGAACGCTGCAAGCTGCGTTCAGGTGTCCGCCTGCTGAGCGGAGCGGAGGCTGAACGCTGCCAGACTGATGCATTCTGAGCGGATCCGCATCCACTCAGAATGCATTAGGGCTGGACGGATCCGTTCGGGGCCGCTTGTGAGAGCCTTCAAACGGAACTCACAAGCGGAGCCCCGAACGCTAGTGTGAAAGTAGCCTAACTTATGTCATTGTAACCAGATTACAAATGCTATGTAATGTTCAAGATATCCTGCCCATTGTGTGTATTATCCATCTAGGTGCCACAATGTGAATTTATGCACTATTCCAAATGATTGCACTTACCATTGCACTTAACAAAAAATGTAGCAATTTACTTAAAGTGTGCCTTTTTACAGCTCTTGTTCTCTCCCCCTTATACGGACTGTCATCAGAGGGACGTTGTACACCAATGGCCTACACCTGGTGATATATACCCATAGGTACCCAGGGTAGGACCAAATGTAAGTCCTGACAGGTCTAGTTTCACAGGTACCCCTGCTGCTTCGGGAATCGTTAGAAGCCCTAGGCTGCTCCTTCCCGCTTGTTAAATGTTCCGGATTGTTCCCATCCGGAGGTGTCTCATTTCCAGGAGCGCACGGGATTAAAGGCCCTCCTCCTGTGACTAGCCAGAAGACATGGAGACGATAAATACCTCCCCTTCTGAGCCTTTTGCCTAAGGTATGGTACCTCAAGCCTTAGAGCCTTATATATAGCTTATATATAGCTTCCTCATAGACATCATAGTGATCGTGCTATAAGCCAAATTTCTTCAGGCTATGATGCAGGGAAGGGAAGGGAATACAGGATAAAGCCACCCTTTCATTTGCGGGCATTCCATTACATAATGGTGGGATTACGGAGTAAAGACACCCCCATGCTTTCTTTGGTGTTTAAAGGATCCAGAACATACAAAGTCAGTCAGTAAAGGTTGTGCTTTGTGCAGTTATAGGTTACCTGGTTATACCAAGATAAGGAAACTGTGTGTTGTACACCTTTTGCTAGCGGGCAGGAACCTCGAGGAAACCGTTATATGTTTTGTCTTTGTACGTCATTTATGTGTATATTCATGCAGCACTTAGTATTAATTGGATACCCAGAGCTTATTCCTCACCCGCCTATCTTACGCCGAGGACGGCTTCACTTAAAGTAATGGGGTATGTAACATCCTGAAGTATGTCACTAAACTTCTGTTCCCCTGCTTCATAATGTTAGGTATATGCATATTGTCATCTGGTATAAGTTTGCATCATTTTCCCCATAATGTGCATTTTCCAGGCCTGTTGCATTATATTTATGCTGTAATATCTATGTACACCAGCAGGCGGCAGCAGTATGTAGCAGAACCAAGCCAATTAGTATATCTAGACTGGAATAAACCATTTCAGGCTAGTTTCCCCCTATCTGAGGAGGAGTGGAATGTTCCCACATCCTACTTCAGAGGGAGGACAGAAAGTTCTAGGCAGTGTACCAGCCACCCCCTGTTGGGGTAGGCTGTGTGAATAGGAGCTCCCAGAAACAAAGGGATCCAACCAGGGATCCAAGCCTCTGCTGAGGCCCAAAGCAATCTTCCCAGCCTGAGTTCCTTACCTCAGCTGGATGACAAAGAAAGCAGCCATCTTCAGAACTACTAGATCTCCAGGACACCACCATCATTCCCTGCGAGCAGTCCTGTAAGTACAGATTTCCAAATACAAGGAGAAGATAAGTACCTCCATAGCTAGTCAGGCCCATACTAAGCAGACCTCAGACAGAGCAGAAGACAGATACCTGCCAGATTCTTAAAGGCGTATGTACCAGATGCAGAATATTGATATAATTCCTGCCACATATTGCCAAAACCTGCTGGGTTCCTAGACTATTGCTGTAACATTGTATGGATCTAAAGCTGCCTCTTGTAACATCAAGTAAAGACAAGTTGGACCCTATTCTCTGTGTGGAATTCCATCATTCCTCCATTACTCCTATTTACAACACTCAATTTGTTGCATGTGAGCCAGGATACAGGAGTCCGGCCGTACTAAGGTAGGAGACACCGTTGATACAATACAGAGACAATATCCCCCTCTGGCATTCCTAACCTAGTACGTGTGCTCATACCATCTTAAAGGGCCCTTTTACATTACCTGCGCAAGCTGCAACTGGCGTCACAAACTTAGTTACACCTAAATCTGACCCACTGCATAGCAGCCCCAATGACCCAGTGTCCTGCTCATTGCACATGCACTCCTGCAATCTAGCCTTTTATAGCCAGTTCTTCTTTCTTCTTTCCTTGGTGCATACCACTAAATGAACACTATGCAGTGAAAATAGGAGGCGTCTATGCTATAGTGTTCCTAGGCAGAGCAGTGCTGCTGGGGCATAGGAGACCCAGATCAGCTCTGTATGTCCTCAGGGATTTGGGCCTTTGCAAAGAGGGGGAGGGTCTCAAAGCACCCAAATACATCCTGCAATGGGGAGAGGGGGGTTACCCTGCCATAATTGTGGTTGCATGGGACATTTAGTCCGGGAATGCCGGGAACGTTCGGGCTCAAACCATTGTCTTCCCCAGCCTGTGAACACTGTGTTGCAATGGGGCTGAAATGCAGAGGAAGAGAGCATTCCACTACCCCGGGCAGAAGAAGATGAGGCATAGGTGGTACAAGGACAAGTATCCAGCACTGGGTGGTACACCTCAGCGACCATAAACCAGCATATGCAGCAGGTTTTTGTAGAAGATGTGGAGGCTGTGGGGCTATGCGACTCCGGAGCCTTGGTCACATTGATCAAAGACCATCTAGTACTGAACAAATGTAGTCTTCCCTCCAGCCATATGTTAGTCAAAATGGCCGGAGGAGAATCTATGAACATTCAGAGAGCCCGACTACATTTAGACTGGGGTCACAGTCATGGGCTGGTGGATGTAGAAGTAGTATGGAACCTGCCAGTGGACGTGCTGCTGGAAAATAACAGCGTTAGCCGAGGCGAAAGATAACAATCCTACCATAATGACTACCCATAGCCGGTGGTGAGTAATACCCAAAATACAATGCCTGTTACTGTGACAGAAACTGACCTGGGGGAGGTAAATGACATCAGGGATGAGGTACGCTGAGACCCATTTCTAGGGGGTTGAGAAGTGCAGCAGCCAAAGAGGTATCTGTTAATGATGGAGTCAGAATTATATGTGAAAGGGGATTGATGTATCAGGTGAAAAGAGACAAAGAGGGGTAGGATACCAAGCAGTTGGTGGTGCTGGAGAAATAAAGGTGGGAGATTACTGTATGTCATTAGCCCATGACAGTCCAATAGGGGGAGTGAAGAATACCCAACGCAGGGTTATGAACAGATTTTTCTGGCCCGGGGTGTCCCTTGAAATCAAGCTAAGCTCATGTGACACATGTCAAAGGGTGGGAGTCCCCCCACGCAGAACCCCTTTGCAACCCATGCTCTTAATAGCAGAACCTTTTTAACAGGTGGGGGTGGATTCAATAGGCCCACTGTCTCAACCCAGTCACTAGGAAAAGAGATACATATTAAGGGTTGTGGATTTTGCCACCAGGTACCCTGATGCTGTTGCATTAAGTGCCTTGTGGAGCCAAGCGTGGGGTCCGACCAGTGTTCACCTCCGCATACAACCCACAGATTAACAGGTTATGTGAATGCTTCAATGGGACCCTAAAACGGTTGATCTGTGCATACCTCTAGGTAGAGGCAGGAGGGGGGTTGTGAAGAGGCTCTGCCACAGCTACTGTATGCCTACAGAGAGGTGGCACAATCTTCTACTGGTTTCTCCTTATTCAAACTCTTGTATGGAAGGCATCCTAGGACCGCTGGACTTGGTGCAAGAACACTGGGAAGATTGGTCTAATTCTGCTGGTGTACCAGTGCTTCGTTACATGAGGCGATTGCGAGACAGAATACAACACCTTGGGCAGCTTGCGTGGTTACACTTAGGGGAGGTACAAGACAAAAAAAAACTACTATGATAGGGGCACACAGTCCAGAGAGTATAATGTAGGCCAGCCATGAGAAGTTACAGGCCAACTAGGTGGGTCCCTACACCGTAGTGGGCAAAGAGGAGGCAGTCACCTATCATGTAGCTTTTGACCCCCACCACACACAAAATAAGAAGATCCACATCCATTAAAAGTGTATCAGGCCAGGGATACATGTGCTGTGGCTATATGCTGTACGTTTATGGATGCCTCCCCTCTTGGACTTGTTATAGCACACCAAAGAGAAATGAGGGGTGGACCAAGTCACCTTAGGAGATCACCTAACCCCAGCCCAATCTAGTCAACTAAGGAGGGTATTAGACCAGTTTTGTGAGCTCTTCTCTAACCAGCCAGGCCGAACCACTCTGGCTGAGCATCAGGTGAACACTGGGACAGAAAGGCCAAGGTTAAGCAGATGGTTCAGAAGGAAGTGGAGGAAATGTTAGAATTGGGAGTCCCTGGGCAGCCAGCGCAGTCCTTTTCCCAAAAAAGGATAGGAGTATGAGGTTCTGCATGGACTACCGGAGACTGAACAAGGTAACCATAACTGATGCATACCCCATGCCCCGAGTAGATGATCTGTTAGATCAGATCAGGGGAGTGACATTCGTATTTACCCTTGATCTCAGTTTAGGCTATTGGCAGATCCCCTTGACACCAGGTCCCCAGGAGCGCTCAGCTGTCATCACCTCCTTTGGTCTGTTCCAAATTACTGTCATGCCATTCGGGATGAAGAATGCACAAGCCATCTTTCAGCGAATGGTGGATGTCATGCTTGAAGGTTGTCAGGAGTTCTTCCAAGCTTGTCTGGATAATATTGCCATATTCAGTAAGACCTGGGAGGAGCACCTGCAGCATGTAAGGGAGATACTCCAGTGCATTCGGTAGGCTGGTTTGACCATTCGGGCGGACAAGTGCCAGATGGGGATGGCTGAGGTCCAGTACCCATCAAACAAAAGCAAGTGCGTGCATTCTTGGGTACCGCAGGGTACTACCGAAAATTCATCCCTAGGTACAGTACAATAGCAAAGCCCCTGACCAACCTGACGAAAAAGTAATTTCAAAGACAAATAAAATGGACCAAATGTGAACAAGCTTTTGTGTAACTCAAGAAAGCCCTGCGCCCAACTCAAGAAAGCCTTGCGCCCAATTATACACAGATATTCAATGTGCAGACTGATGAATCAGACAGTGGGTTGTGAGCTCCCCTCAGTCAATTGGATGCTACAGGGCAGGAACACCCAGTGGCGTATCTCTTAAGGAAACTTTTAGACAGGGAGAAAACATCATAGAGAAAGAATGCCTATATATTGTCTGAGCACTTAAAATACTGTTACCCTATGTGTACAGGCGGGAATTCTCCCTAGTAACGGACCACAATGCGTTGAGCTGGCTATACCAGATAGTGGGCGAGAATGGGCAATTTTTACGATAAAGCTTGGCATTGCAACTGTTTAACTTTATCATTTCTTGCAAAAAGAGGAGAGACCATGGCAATGCAGATGACCTATCGAGACAAACTGAGGACCTATCGAGACAAACTGAGGAGGACCCTAATCGCCGCTAGAAGAAAGTGCATAATTAATTCCATGAACTAGAGCACAGCGCTTCACATGCTGAAAAAGTGGGGGAGGAGTGTGAAGAGCTGGGTGTGGACTAAAAATCACTGGATGAATGGACTTAGAGTAGACTTTTTCCAGCAAGAAGCACGGGTTACGTTGATTTTTATTGTTGGGTTTTATCAGATATATTCCTTTTCTGGTGTGTTAGGGTGCATAATAAACTTTGTTAGTGGGTTGGGAAGGGCACCATGGGAGCCAAAGTCTTCGCATACACATGCCTTGCTCATCCAGACCCCGGAGCCATGAGGTGCGCTGGCTGGACCACATAAGGCCAGGCATGAGATTGGTAATTAGGGTAAAGCAATCATTCCCTTAGCATTGTTAGTGTCTGAGGGGCCTTGATTAAACCATTGTTCTATCAGCCACTACTCCCATTATGTGGATGGTGATGGGTAGACCGAGTGGTGCCATCTCCACAGGGGGAATTACAAGTAGTCTTAGGTTGGGGGTGTTCCCATGTGTACGTTCTCAGACCTGGGTGCTACTTAGGACACTGACTAGGGGATGAGGGGGGTTACTGACTGGAGTTGGATCCATGCTCTTCCGTCTTTGGTATCTGTTGTCTGGATATGCATCAGCTGTGACTGCAAAATATACCGGTGGGTGATACTAAAGCTGAGGGCCAAGCTAAAACATTGGGAGACAGTGGGTAAAGCCTGGTATGGGGCAGTGAAACTACAGGTCCCAGCTTTGGATATCATAGACTGGATCTCGGAGGGTGTCTGCCCAAGTGTCCAGGGGTGTCGCTTGTCTGCCCCATTTATCTTTATTTGCTATATAACTTAGGGTTGAAAGAATAAAGACAGTTGCATCATTATCATGCCTAGGTGATTAATATGACCCACAATATCAGATCTTCACACCAAAGTTAATACTTTATGATCTGACAAATCTATCACCGCAAATAAAATAAAAAATCAGGAATGCTACACCTGTATACTCAAATAATCACAATGAAGCATTGACAATTTTTCCTATTATATGAATATCTTCTTTTACCTATTCATATAGGATTATCAAGACAATGAGAACAAGTTGAATGTTTATCATCTTCTTAGTCTCTGTTTAAGGAAGAATTTCAGTCTTTATGATCTAGAAGTACTTTGAATCTGAACATGATGCTTTGCATTTAGTTATTTCTAATTAAGTTACCATTGAATATTTGTCATCTAGCTTACTGTAACCTTAAATTCAAAGGTCGCAATCAGATCACAGCATTGATTTAGGCATGACTTGACATTTACAGAAACTTTGTTATTGCTAAACAGACAGGAAATTGAAATTGGGAGAATATATTTTTGCTGCAAAAAACCTAAAATCTTAAATCCAGTTTTTCCCTTCTAATAATAAATAGCACCCATAATAAATTCCGATAAAAATACAGCTTACCCTGCAAATAAATCCCTCACACAGCTCCACTGAATTCAGAAAAATAAAAAAAAGTTATGGGTGACAGAATATGGAGATACAAAACAATTTTAAAAAACAAGTATTTGATTAGATTTTTTTCAAACATTTAAATACATAATAAAAACTATATACATTTGCAATTGCTGTAATCATATTGAACCGTAGAATAAAGTTTATTTCCAAGAGGTAGTACTGTATAATTATTTTTAATCTTGATCATTTTAAATAGATAAAGAGATCACTACCATATAATAACTAATTACAAAGAACCAAACGTTAAGAGGAAAAAATAAACTAACCTCAATTATTCCCCGCCACAGCCATTCTGATGCTGCTCCAGTACCTACTGCTCTCCACTTCCTGATCCTGGTTGACACATAGAAAATGGCTGGAAAAGCCTGCACAGCTAGTCACTGTGGCCAAAGCATGGCTAAACAGGTATTTTTAGCTATTTCCTGTTTGTTAAGCCAGGACCATAAAGTGGAAACTGGGACTGGAACAGCGTGTCGGGAGAATTGGAAAAACTTTTTAATTAGCAAAATGAATGGAAAAAAAAAGATTATAAGTCTTAAAATCTTATTTTACCATGAATGAATTATTCTCCTCTTTTGCACTATTAAAATATATATTTATTGGTATTGTATGAATGCAAACATAAACATTTATCGGACAAAAGCCAATCCCATGTTCTGAAAGCATTTTCCACGATATCAGTCTATTTGTCTTAATGTTTATAGGTACTTCTTTGACCTTTTGGCAAGCACTCAAACAAATACAATACATTTCTACAAAATCTTCTGAGAAAGCTAATTATTGTTTTTTTGTCAGGTACTACTATATTATCAAAAAGTCTCTGGGGGTCATTTATGACCATATATACGCCATTCTGTTGCATGCCATGGTGTGGCAGAATCTGTGACTTCTTCCCTGGTCTAAAAAAGTGGGCGTGGTGTTGGTGGGGTAGGAGGCAGGCCGGCAGGCATGGTTTTAGGCGTAGAAAATTGTCTAAATCGATGGGAGTCTGAGTGCTGAGTAGTGATGAGCGGCAGGTGCCATATTCGATTTCGACGAAATTCGCGATTATTCGATAGAATATTCTTTTCATATTCGTCGAAATCGAATATTCGTCATTATTCTAGTTATCGCGACTAATATGCGATTTAAATCATCGCGTATTGCGATTTTAACTTAAGGCTACTTTCCTATTGGTTTGATATCAAGAATTAGCGACGATGACGAATATGACGAATGTATTCGTCATATTCCTCAAAACGAAGATAACAAAATATTCCCCATCTTCGTTTTAGCTACCTATTCATCAACTTCGCTAATTCTAGCAATCAAATAGGAAAGTTGACTATAGAGACAGCTAAGTTTAATTCGCTATGCGATTATATTACTTTGCTTTTTTTTAAAATATTTAATCGTTAAATACTTGATTATTATAATGATTCTATTTATAAAAAAAAGCTAAGTAATATAATCGCATAGCGAATTAAACACAGCTGTCTCTATAGTCAACCTTCCTATTTGATTGCTAGAATTAGCGAAGTTGACGAATAGGTAGCTAAAACGAAGATGGAGAATACTTCGTTATCTTTGTTTTGAGGAATATGACGAATACATTCGTCATATTCGCTAATTCTACCAAGCCAACCATAGTAAACCAGGTCCAAGTTGAAATAGCAATGCGATTAATTCAAGTTATAATAATCGAATTGCGATTTCAACTTAGCACTGCTATATTCCATATTCATTAATTCTAGCCTAATATGGAATATAGCAGTGCTAAGTTGAAATCGCAATTCGATTATTATAACTTGAATTAATCGAATTGCGATTTCAACGTAATTCTCAAATCCGACAGTACATTCTAGTATGGAGACGTTCCCATGGTGATGGGGACGCTCCATGAGCACGGAAGTCGTCAGAAGCAGCAACGGGCACTGACTGGAGCAGCCAGGAAGCCAGGAATCCGAAGGACAGGTAAGAACTACTTTTGGGAAGTGGGAAAGAAAAAAATATAAAAAAAAAAAAAAGATTCTAAATATCGAATTTATAGCACTATATGCAAAATATTCGCGAATTAGCAAAGTGCCGATATTCGCAAAAAAAATTTGATATTCGAATATTCGCGCTCAACACTAGTGCTGAGACCCCCACTGATTGCTAAAACAATCTCCTCACTGCTGGAGACAGACTAGAGATGGGCTCTTAGGCCTCTTTCACACTGGTGTCATGTTTTTTGCCCGGATAAGATGCGGGTGCGTTGCGGGAAATTGCGCGATTTTTCCGCGCGAGTGCAAAACATTGTAATGCGTTTTGCAGGCGCGTGAGAAAAATCGGCATGTTTGGTACCCAAACCCGAACCCAGACTTCTTCACAGAAGTTTGGGTTTGGGTTAGGTGTTGTGTAGATTTTATTATTTTCCCTTATAACATGGTTATAAGGAAAAATAATAGCATTCTTAATACAGAATGCATAGTACAATAGGGCTGGAGGGGTTAAAAAAAAATATATAATAATTTAACTCACCTTAATCCACTTGCTTGCGCAGCCCGGCTTCTCTTCTGTCTTCATCTTTGCTTTGCACAGGAATAGTACCTTTGATGACATCACTGCGCTTATCACATGGTCCATCACATGACGGATCATGTGATGAGTGCAGTGATTTAACCACAGGTCCTTTTCCTGTGCACTACAAAGATGAAGACAGAAGAGAAGCCGGGCTGATCGAGCAAGTGGATTAAGGTGAGTTAAATTATTCTAATTTTTTTTAACCCCTCCAGCCCTATTGTACTATGCATTCTGTATTAAGAATGCTATTATTTTTCCTTATAACCATGTTATAAGGGAAAATAATAATGATCGGGTCCCCATCCCGATCATCTCCTAGCATCCGTGCGTGAAAATCTGCAGCATCAATGGGGTTGAGAGGGAGAGAGGTTATTTATGGGTGGTTTCTACTATGTAAGCCCCAAAAAGTGACTTCATAACTGAACTGGTCCTTAACCTCTTCCGGACACATGACATACCGTACGGCATGTTGTCCCGGTACTTAAAGAGGACCTTTCACTAGTTTAAAAACTAACTATATCAGTGGGCAGAGCAGCGCCCAGGGGTCCCCCTGCACTTACTAGTATGTCTGGGCGCCGCTCCGTTCGCCCGGTATAGGCTCCGGTGTCTGCAGCTCCCTCTGTTGTACTGGGCAGAGTTTTTGTATTAGGGTTGTCTCTTGCTGCAGCGCTGGCCAATCATAGCGCACAGCTCATAGCCTGGGAGTCTCCATCATGTTGAGGAGACTGAAATGGCTGCTGAGGCTACTGCTGCTGCGACTTCTGCGGCTCATGGCAACGGGAGGAGTATCACTTTACAGGGGGTGGAGGGGAGCCTCCCTTTCCGACACGCTGGCGGAAGGTGTCTGCTCGCCGCAAGCTGGGGCAAGCTGCATACACAGTGTTTTCTGGTATCAACATAATATGTCCTCCCTTTCTGCCAGAGGAAAACATTCCCCCAATTTGCCTTGGTAGCGAGGGTCTAAAAGCATGGTTATCCAGTAATCATCAGACTGCATGATGTCAATGATACGCCTGTCACTGTGTAAAGAAGCGAGCATAGAGGTGGCCATTCTGGCTAGCATGCCCAAGGAGCCATTTCTTTCCAGCTCCGCCTCCACTGACATGCTTGGGTGTCTTGGCCTGTGCCATCCTCATCATCGGCCTCTTGTTATCCACCTCCTCCTCCTCCTTTTGCAGTGGAAGCTTCTAATCCTCATCTTCGTTATCCTCCCCCTCCGTGGCAAGTTGCCTTTGTGTGTCTCCAACAGCTATAAGGCGGACAGCAAGAGGTGGCAGCTGCTCTTCTTTCTCTGTGGTCCCTTGCTGCATTAGCATCAGTGTCTGTTCTTGTAAATTTTTGTTTTATTAACAAATATAATAGCAAATTAATACAAGTTGAACAAAATATAAAGTCATATAACATCACCATTATACATGGAAGTTTGTATACATTATAACCTGTTGAGTCATCACAGGAATAACATAAGTAATTATTTGAAAAAATATCAATATAAATCATTTCAAAGCTGATTTATAAAATGGTGAAGGGAAAGGAGGGGTAGGGGGGGAGGGGAAAGGAGAGGGAAACAAAACAAGGGGTCAAACAATGTGGGGGAAAAGAAAAAGTTGTCACATGTTTTATTCGATAATTCAAGAGCACAAGAGAAAGAAAAATACTTAGAGATCCAAATGTATAGACTTTAGTCAAAGAACTTAGATAGTTTGCATCAGTGTCTGTTCTAAGCGCGCAGCGCGGCCAATCAACAAGCTTTTAAGCTGTGGGCACTTGGAAACCATCACAGTCATAGTATTGGCATGGCTTTGATTGGCCAGCACAGCATGTGACCCTGCATGTATAAATGCTGGATCACGTGTTGCATCGCCATTCTGCTCTAACTAGTGTAGGGACAGGACATTCCTGCAGTGAAGGACAGTGTTAGGCTTTTAATGTGGCTGTTTGGTCTGTGGGTGACCTGTAGGCATTTTTGATCAGCGCAATACACTTCCTTAGCAACTGTCACGGCGGGGAGTGGGGGAAACCCCCCACCATGCGGTGTCAAATGGTAAATGGGATCAGCCTGGCCAAAAGGAGTGATAAGGGAGCAGGTCACCTCCTACCGCGTCCCTAATCCTCTCCCTGACTCCTCACCATATGAGCGGACCCCGATGGTGGGACGGCTCATACACTGGATACCTAATATCCTGAGTTGCCCTGGAAATCCCTCACTTAGGAGCAGGGGAGAGACTACCTGTTCCTCCACAACAAGGAGGAACAGGAGTCTCTAACTAAGGCCAGGCTGCAAGGAGGGGAAACACATACAGCTAAAGGAGATGGCAGGTAAGTGAAACCAGTAACACACTTACCTGCCACAGACACATTGACTGGAACCTGTGCACAAGTGCTAGTGTCCACACCAACATAAAAGAACACAGCACACACCACAAACCACACAGGAACCCAGGACATCATAGCTGCAATAACTTGAGACAGGGGAATGTCTAGTAGCTTGCTGCTTTTCCAAGTGCTGATTTTTTAAGTGCATTGGAGATATTCAGGAGACTAACTTAGTCTAACTCAGAGCTTTTCCAGCAGAACTTCAGTGGTGTTTCTGGTGGATACTCAGACACTGTGTTTCAAAACAGGTAAGGAATTTGTTAGACAGGGTATCACTATTGTCTGATTGCAAATGAGCATAGGCGAGTAAGGTGTTAAACTGCTGTCGGGGGAGGAGCCTTTGTAAGAGTGTGTGTATATATAGCAACATAGTATGAGCTTGCTAATTATAGCTTGCTGCTTTTCCAAGTGCTGATTTTTTAAGTGCTTTGGAGATATTCAGGAGATACTCAGGAGGTAATCTGGAGGTGGATACAATCTAAACAAGTAAGATTTGTTTGTTTAAAATCTTTCCCCTCTTTACAATGGCAGACCTGGTTCTGTGCAGGAATTGTTGTGCTTTTATTTCAGGTTCCACTCTTCGGAGGTTTGGATATTGTCTGATCTGTAGACAGCTCTCCATAATGCAGCAGGAAATGCCTTTTTGAAATATGAGATTTGTAAATTAACCATTAAACAAACTCAGGCTGAGAACATTGCAATGCCACTGCCACAGAGGCCCCCTAGAAATGGAAGATGGGTTACTGCAGGTTCTGGTAGACTGAGAGTTGTGGGTAGAAGACATGTCCCACAGTCTGTGGCTCTCCATAATTCATTTGCAGCACTTTCAGAGTGCAAGAGCAACATGGAGGATGGCTCAAGCACAGTGGGTGAGAAACAATCATCTCCCATGCCTAAAGTATGCAAGACTGCAGCCAAATACAAAAAGGAGAAGGTGAGAAATAATAGTAAGCAGCTGTTGGTGGGCGATTCCATCATAAGAGGTGTGAAGTTTGAGGAGAATGGTGTTGTGAGATGTCTCCCTGGTGCTACCGCTAGCAGGGATAGACGACGGATCCTTAATATTGTTAGGCAAGCAAAGCAGGAAAGGGAGGTGGATGTTATTGTCCATCTTGGGACAAATGATCTGGCTTGCAATGAGGTTTTAGAGGAGAAAGAAGCTTTGCACACACTTGGAAAGGATATACGGGAGGTTGCATCAACTGTTTCATTCTCTGCAGTTTTGCCTGTGCATAACCTTCAGCATGACAGAAGGATGCGCATTAAGGAATTCAATGTATGGCTTGGTGAATGGTGTCTGAACCAAGGGTTTGGCTTTGTGTCTCATGTTAGCTCTTGTTGGAATGGAAAAGAACTGTACAAGAAAGATGGTTTGCATCTTTCTCTCAAGGGAACGAATGTCCTCGGTGAACAGTTCCAAGTATTTGCTAAGGAGCAATTAAACTAGCAAAGGGGGGCAAAAGAGTGACAATCCAGCAGTCCAACTGCCCCCCGGAACAATGCCAGAAGATGCCAGTAGCACAAAGGTTAAGAAATGACAAGCTCAGATTCTTGTCTACAAATGCTTGCAGTTTAGGAAATAAGATTAGGGATGAGCGTACCCGAACTGTATAGTTCGGGTTCGTACCGAATTTTGGGGTGTCCGTGACACGGACCCGAACCCTAACATTTTCGGAAAAGTCCTGGTTCGGGTTCGGTGTTCGTCGCTTTCTTGGCGCTTTTTGAAAGGCTGCAAAGCGGCCAATCAACAAGCGTCATACTACTTGCCCCAAGAGGCCATCACAGCCATGCCTACTTTTGGCATGGCTGTTATTGGCCAGTGCAGCATGTGATCCAGCCTCTATTTAAGCTGGAATCACGTAGCGACGCACGTCACTCTGCTCTGATCAGTGTAGGGAGAGGTTGCAGCTGCTGTTAGGGCGAGATTAGGCAGTGATTAACTTAGCAAAAACACTTAATTCAGTGGTCGATCTACAGCTGTGGATCATTGAACTGCTGCTATTTAATTACTCACTGTTTTTAGGCTGCCCAGAGCGTTTTTATGTCACTTTTTTCTTGGGTGATCGACGGCCATTTTGTGTCTTGTGGTGCGCCAGCACAAGCTGCCACTAAGTCCATTTAACCATCAATAGTGTGGTTATTTTTTTGCTATATCCTATATCAGGGGCTTGGCTGTGCTTGCTATTTTATTGAGGGGTGAAATATACAATTGCCAAAATAGCAGTACCCTAAATCTGGTGTTTCAGCTGTGGCTAGCCAATTGTAATACTGTCTGCTGTCTGGCAAAGGATATATTTTTGTTCTGGGTTGAAATACAATTCCCAAGTTAGCAATTCCCTAAATCAGTGGTTTCTGCTGTATCAGGCCAACTTTAAATCTATCCATAAAAGGGTATATTTCCAAGTCTAATTCTGTCCGTAAACGTATACCTGTCACCCAGCGCCTAAATAATAGGCCTAAAATTTATATTCAGCTAAATCTGTGTTTATTGCTGAGGCTGGTCAATTCATTTAATGTCCGCCAAAGCACAGTTTTTGTTCTGGGTTGAAATACAATTCGTAACTTAGCAATTCCCTAAATCAGTGGTTTCTGCTGTATCAGGCCAACTTTAAATCTATCCATTAAAGGGTATATTAGATTGAAGGTGCGGATAGGGTCATCCTCAATAACTTCACACGCTACCGTGCATTTCCAAGTCTAATTCTGTCCGTAAAAGGGATACCTGTCATCCAGCGCCTAAATACTAGGCCTACAATTTATATTCAGCTAAATCTGTCGTTACTGCTGTGCCTGTATTAGTGTAATACGGTACCTAAATAGATAGCCAGATAGTGTTAGGTGCCTGCAAAAAAAGGCCTGAATTTGAATTCAATACATAGGGCCAAATAATTTTTTTCTTTTTGTGGTGAACGGTAATAATGAGGAAAACATCTAGTAAGGGACGCGGACGCGGGCATGGTCGTGGTGGTGTTAGTGGACCCTCTGGTGCTGGGAGAGGACGTGGCCGTTCTGCCACAGCCACACGTCCTAGTGAACCAACTACCTCAGGTCCCAGTAGCAGCCAGAATTTACAGCGATATTTGGTGGGGCCCAATGCCGTTCTAAGGATGGTAAGGCCTGAGCAGGTTCAGGCATTAGTCAATTGGGTGGCCGACAGTGCATCCAGCACGTTCACATTATCTCCCACCCAGTCTTCTGCAGAAAGCGCACAGATGGCGCATGAAAACTAAGCCCATCAGTCTGTCACATCACCCCCATGCATATCAGGGAAACTGTCTGAGCCTCAAGTTATGCAGCAGTCTCTTATGCTGTTTGAAGACTCTGCTGGCAGGGTTTCCCAAGGGCATCCACCTAGCCCTTCCCCAGGGGTGGAAGAGATAGAATGCACTAACGCACAACCACTTATGTTTCCTGATGAGGACATGGGAATACCACCTCAGCACGTCTCTGATGATGACGAAACACAGGTGCCAACTGCTGCGTCTTTCTGCAGTGTGCAGACTGAACAGGAGGTCAGGGAGGAAGACTGGGTAAAAGACGATGCAGGGGACGATAAGGTCCTAGACCCCCCATGGAATGAAGGTCGTGCCACTGACTTTCAGAATTCGGAGGAAGAGGCAGTGGTGAGACCGAGCCAACAGCATAGCAAAAGAGGGAGCAGTGGGCAAAAGCAGAACACCCGCCGCCAAGAGAGTCCGTCTGATACTGGCCACCGCCATCTGGGACCGAGCACCCCAAAGGCAGCTTCAAGGAGTTCCCTGGCGTGGCAGTTCTTCAAACAATGTGCTGACGACAAGACCCGAGTGGTTTGCACGCTGTGCCATCAGAGCCTGAAGCGAGGCATTAACGTTCTGAACCTTAGCACAACCTGCATGACCAGGCACCTGCATGCAAAGCATGAACTGCAGTGGAGTAAACACTTTAAAAACAAGGAACTCACTCAGGTTCCCCCTGCTACCTCTTCTGCTGCTGCCGCCACCTCGGCCTCTTCCTCCGCTTCTGGAGGAACGTTGGCACCTGCCGCCCAGCAAATAGAGGATGTACCACCAACACCACCACCTCCGTCACCAAGCATCTCAACCATGTCACACGGCAGCGTTCAGCTCTCCATCTCACAAACATTTGAGAGAAAGCGTAAATTCCCACCTAGCCACCCTCGATCCCTGGCCCTGAATGCCAGCATTTCTAAATTACTGGCCTATAAAATGCTGTCATTCAGGCTGGTGGACACAGACAGCTTCAAACATCTCATGTCGCTTGCTGTCCCACAGTATGTTGTTCCCAGCCGCCACTACTTCTCCAAGAGAGCCGTGCCTTCCCTGCACAACCAAGTATCCGATAAAATCAAGTGTGCACTGCGCAACGCCATCTGTGGCAAGGTCCACCTAACCACACATTCGTGGACCAGTAAGCACGGCCAGGGACGCTATATCTCCTTAACTGCACACTGGGTAAATGTAGTGGCGGCTGGGCCCCAGGCGAAGAGCTGTTTGGCGCACATACTTCCGCCGCCAAGGATCGCAGGGCAACATTCTTTGCCTCCTGTTGCCTCCTCCTCCTACTCGGCTTCCTCCTCCTCTTCTTCCACCTGCTCATCCAGTCAGCCACACACCTTCACCACCAACTTCAGCACAGCCCGGGGTAAACGTCAGCAGGCCATTCTGAAACTCATATGTTTGGGGGACAGGCCCCACACCGCACAGGAGTTGTGGCGGGGTATAGAACAACAGACCGACGAGTGGTTGCTGCCGGTGAGCCTCAAGCCCGCCCTGGTGGTGTGCGATAATGGGCGAATTCTCGTTGCAGCTCTGGGACTAGCCGGTTTGACGCACATCCCTTGCCTGGCGCATGTGCTGAATTTGGTGGTGCAGAAGTTCATTCACAACTACCCCGACATGTCAGAGCTGCTGCATAAAGTGCGGGCCGTCTGTGCGCGCTTCCGGCGTTCACATCCTGCCGCTGCTCGCCTGTCTGCGCTACAGCGTAACTTCGGCCTTCCCGCTCACCGCCTCATATGCGATGTGCCCACCAGATGGAACTCCACCTTGCACATGCTGGACAGACTGTGCAAGCAGCAGCAGGCCATAGTGGAGTTTCAGCTGCAGCACGCACGGGTCAGTCACACTGCGGAACAGCACCACTTCACCACCAATGACTGGGCCTCCATGCGAGACCTGTGTGCCCTGTTGCGCTGTTTCGAGTACTCCACCAACATGGCCAGTGGCGATGACGCTGTTATCAGCGTTACAATACCACTTCTATGTCTCCTTGAGAAAACACTTAGGGCAATGATGGAAGAGGACGTGGCCCAGGAGGAGGAGGAAGAGGGGTCATTTTTAGCACTTTCAGGCCAGTCTCTTAGAAGTGACTCAGAGGGAGTTTTTTTGCAACAGCAGAGGCCAGGTACAAATGTGGCCAGACAGGGCCCACTACTGGAGGACGAGGAGGACGAGGATGAGGAGGAGGTGGAGGAGGAGGAGGATGAAGCATGTTCACAGCGGGGTGGCACCCAAAGCAGCTCGGGCCCATCACTGGTGCGTGGCTGGGGGGAAACGCAGGACGATGACGATACGCCTCCCACAGAGGACAGCTTGTCCTTACCTCTGGGCAGCCTGGCACACATGAGCGACTACATGCTGCAGTGCCTGCGCAACGACAGCAGAGTTGCCCACATTTTAACGTGTGCGGACTACTGGGTTGCCACCCTGCTGGATCCCCGGTACAAAGACAATGTGCCCACCTTACTTCCTGCACTGGAGCGCGAGTACAAGCGCACGTTGGTAGACGTGCTACTGAGAGCATTCCCAAATGTCACAGGGGAACAAGTGGAAGCCCAAGGCGAAGGCAGAGGAGGAGCAAGAGGTCGCCAACGCAGCTGTGTCACGGCCAGCTCCTCTGAGGGCAGGGTTAGCATGGCAGAGATGTTGAAAAGTTTTGTCAACACGCCACAGCTAACTGCACCACCACCTGATACGGAACGTGTTAGCAGGAGGCAACATTTCACTAACATGGTGGAACAGTACGTGTGCACACCCCTCCACGTACTGACTGATGGTTCGGCCCCATTCAACTTCTGGGTCTCCAAATTGTCCGCGTGGCCAGAGCTAGCCTTTTACGCCTTGGAGGTGCTGGCCTGCCCGGCGGCCAGCATTTTGTCTGAACGTGTATTCAGCACGGCAGGGGGCGTCATTATAGACAAATGCAGCCGCCTGTCTTCAGCCAATGTGGACAAGCTGACGTTCATCCCACAGGACCTGTCCATCCCTTGTGCAGATTAGACATTTATAACTACCTCCCCTTAACCATATATTATTGTACTCCAGGGCACTTCCTCATTCAATCCTTTTTTTATTTTCATTTTACCATTATATTGCGGGGCAACCCAAAGTTGAATGAACCTCTCCTCTGTCTGGGTGACGGGGCCTAAAAATATCTGACAGTGGCCTGTTCCAGTGTTGGGTGATGTGAAGCATGATTCTCTGCTATGACATGAAGCCTGAATCTCTGCTATGGGACCTCTCTCCTCTGTCTGGGTGCCGGGGCCTAAATATATGACAATGGCCTGTTCTAGTGGTGGGTGACGTGAAGCCTGATTCTCTGCTATGACATGAAGACTGATTCTCTGCTGACATGAAGCCTGAATCTCTGTTATGGGACCTCTCTCCTCTGTCTGGGTGCCGGGGCATAAATATATGACAATAGACTGTTCCAGTTTTGGCTGACGTGAAGCCTGATTCTCTGCTATGACATGAAGAATGATTCTCTGCTGACATGAAGCCTGATTCTCTGTTATGGGGCCTCTCTCCTCTGTCTGTGTGCCGGGGCCTAAATATATGACAATGGACTGTTCCAGTTTTGGCTGACGTGAAGCGTGATTCTCTGCTATGACATGAAGACTGATTCTCTGCTGACATGAAGCCTGAATCTCTGTTATGGGACCTCTCTCCTCTGTCTGGGTGCCGGGGCCTAAATATCTGACAATGGACTGTTCCAGTTTTGGCTGACGTGAAGCCTGATTCTCTGCTATGACATGAAGACTGATTCTCTGCTGACATAAAGCCTGAATCTCTGTTATGGGACCTCTCTCCTCTGTCTGGGTGCCGGGGCCTAAATATATGACAATGGACTGTTCCAGTTTTGGCTGACGTGAAGCCTGATTCTCTGCTATGACATGAAGACTGATTCTCTGCTGACATGAAGCCGGAATCTCTGTTATTGGACCTCTCTCCTCTGTCTGGGTGCTGGGGCCTAAATATCTGACAATGGACTGTTCCAGTTTTGGCTGACGTGAAGCCTGATTCTCTGCTATGACATGAAGACTGTTTCTCTGCTGACAGGAAGCCTGAATCTCTGTTATGGGACCTCTCTCCTCTGTCTGGGTGCTGGGGCCTAAATATATGACAATGGACTGTTCCAGTTTTGGCTGACGTGAAGCCTGATTCTCTGCTATGACATGAAGACTGATTCTCTGCTGACATGAAGCCTGAATCTCTGTTATGGGACCTCTCTCCTCTGTCTGGGTGCCGGGGCCTAAATATATGACAATGGACCGTTCCAGTTTTGGCTGACGTGAAGCCTGATTCTCTGCTATGACATGAAGACTGATTCTCTGCTGACATGAAGCCGGAATCTCTGTTATGGGACCTCTCTCCTCTGTCTGGGTGTCGGGGCCTAAATATATGACAATGGACTGTTCCAGTTTTGGCTGACGTGAAGCCTGATTCTCTGCTATGACATGAAGACTGATTCTCTGCTGACATGAAGCCGGAATCTCTGTTATGGGACCTCTCTCCTCTGTCTGGGTGCCGGGGCCTAAATATCTGACAATGGACTGTTCCAGTTTTGGCTGACGTGAAGCCTGATTCTCTGCTATGACATGAAGACTGATTCTCTGCTGACATGAAGCCTGAATCTCTGTTATGGGACCTCTCTCCTCTGTCTGGGTGCCAGGGCCTAAATATATGACAATGGACTGTTCCAGTTTTGGCTGACGTGAAGCCTGATTCTCTGCTATGACATGAAGACTGATTCTCTGCTGACATGAAGCCTGATTCTCTGCTATGGGACCTCTCTCCAATTGATATTGGTTAAATTTTATTTATTTTATTTTAATTTTAATTCATTTCCCTATCCACATTTGTTTGCAGGGGATTTAACTACATTTTGCTGCCTTTTGAAGCCCTCTAGCCCTTTCCTGGGCTGTTTTACAGCCTTTTTAGTGCCGAAAAAGTTCGGGTCCCCATTGACTTCAATGGGGTTCGGGTTCGGGACGAAGTTCAAGTCAGGTTCGGATCCTGAACCCGAACATTTCCGGGAAGTTCGGCCGAACTTCTCGAACCCGAACATCCAGGTGTTCGCTCAACTCTAAATAAGATCAATGAACTTGAGGCTATAATGGCATCTGAGAATATAGATGTAGTGGCTGTTACTGAGATGTTGTTCAATGGGAGTAATGACTGGGATATAACAATACCAGGGTTCTCTCTATATAGGAAAGACAGAGAAGGCAAGAAGGGGGAAGGGGTGGCCCTGTATGTGAAAGATCGCATAAAATCACATTTGATACAAGTTAGCGAGAACAATTTAGAGTCAGTTTGGGTTACCTTGCAGCTTGATAATCATAAAGTAACTTGTGTAGGTGTGATATATAGACCACCTAGCCAAGTCAAAGAATTAGATGATCTACTAGTTGAGGAAATAGCTAAAATGACCTTGAAGGGGAAAATTATCATTATGGGAGACTTCAATCTTCCCAATGTAAACTGGAAAACCAAAATAGCTAGTTCTGCCAGGAGTACAGATATTCTAAATTCCCTACTGGGATTATCTCTACAGCAAGTAGTTGAGGAGCCAACCCGGAAGGAGGCCATTTTAGATTTAGTATTCACAAATGGGAATTTGGTATCTGATATTACTGTAGGGGAAAGCTTGGGATCTAGTGATCACCAGTCAGTGTGGTTTACTATATGTACAGTGACTGAGTCACACCACACAAAAACAAAAGTTTTAGATTTTAGAAAAACTGACTTTTCTAAAATTAGATTAGTTGTAACGGTCATGTCCACACACACACAGGGGGAGGGATAGTGACCACTGCGCTCCACCCTCACCCCTGGCCCTGCCTACTTGCCTCACGAGTCCTGATGACAGGGGACAACTGGACGACAGTCCCTTACTTAGGATACGTGCAGGGAAGACAGACAAGACAAAATACGGAACATGAACGGACCGGGTCAGAACCAAGAGAGCTACGCAGTACAAAGGGTTAAGCAAAGAATGGTCAGGAGAAGCCAGGTTCAAATACCAGGAGAGCAGAGAAGTACAAGAGGAGTCCTAAGAGAGTAATCAGGTGGGAGCCGAGGTCACAATACCAGGACGGATGCGCAGTACAGGAGGAGCAGGCAAAGGATCGTCAGGGAACGGAATCAGGTGAGTCTTCAGTAGTCCAACAAATAGCCAGGAACCTAGAAATTAACAGGCAACCTGTGACTAGCAGGCTGCCTGTATTTATAGTGGGGAGTGAGGGTCATGTGACGTGGCCAGCGTCACACGACCGACAGACCAACCAGTTGAGCACCGAGTGATCAGCTCGGCGCTCAAGGCAGACTTAGGAGCAGGGAGTCACCCAGCAGTAAAGCCGCCCTGGGAATGAGGTCAAACACAGATCCTCATTCCCAAAGCTAAGCAACAGGTCTGCGGGTAATGGGGGTTTGAGTGCACCTTCGGAACCACGTTACATTAGTGGTATACGAGTCCCTATCAGATTGGAACAGTTTCATTGGAGTCCAGGAGAAATGGGACTACTTAAAAGTGGCACTATTGAAGGCAACAGATAATTGCATTAGGCTTGTCCGTAAAAGCAAAAAAAGGAAGAGACCACTGTGGTACTCAGCAGAAGACGCCAAAATCATTAAAAACAATAAAATAGCATTTAGGAATTATAAAATAAAAAAAACGAGGATGACAGGCAAATTTATAAGATTAGGCAGAGAGAGGCCAAGCAAGTTATAAGAGCTTCTAAAGCACAGGCAGAAGAGAAATTAGCTCAGTCAGGGAAAAAAGGCGATAAGGCATTCTTCAGATACATAAATGAAAAAAGGAAACTAAAACAAGGAATTACCAAATTAAAAACAAAAGAAGGAAGGTATATCGAAGAAGATAAAGAACTAGCTGACTGCCTCAATGAATACTTCTGTTCAGTTCTTACAAAGGAAAATGAAGGAAAAGGACCTCAGTTAGGAAAGAAGACTAATGAATCTTTTGATGCATGTGTCTTTATAGAGGAAGAGGTTCTAAGTCAGCTGTCTAAAATTAATAAAAATAAGTCACAGGGGCCTGATGGGATACACCCAAAGCTTTTAAAAGAGCTCAGCGGTGAACTAGCAAAACCAGTAACAGATTTATTTAACCAATCACTGGCAACAGGAGTCATCCCAGAAGATTGGAAATTAGCAAATGTTGTGCCCATTCACAAGAAAAGTAGTAGGGAGGAATCGGGCAACTATAGGCCAGTAAGCCTGACATCAATAGTGGGGAAATTAATATGGAAACCATACTTAAGCAGAGGATTGTGGAACATCTAAAATCCCATGGATTGAAAGATGAAAAAAGGCATGGGTTTGCTTCAGGGAGATCATGTCAAACTAATCTTATTGATTTTTTTGATTGGGTGACTAAAATAATAGATGGCGGAGGTGCAGTAGACATCGCTTATCTAGACTTTAGTAAGGCTTTTGATACTGTCCCACATGGAAGGCTTATCAATAAATTAGAGTTTTTGGGCTTGGATTCCCATTGTTGAATGGATTAGGCAGTGGCTGAGGGACAGGCAACAGAGGGTTGTAGTTAATGGAGTATATTCAGACCATGGTGTTGTTACCAGTGGGGTACCTCAGGGATCTGTTCTGGGACCCATATTGTTTAATATCTTTATCAGCGAAATTGCAGAAGGCCTCGATGGTAAGGTGTGTCTTTCTGCTGATGACACAAAGATTTGTAACAGGGTTGAAGTTCCTGGAGGGATACACCAAATGGAAAAGGATTTAGGAAAACTAGAGGAATGGTCAAAAATCTGGCAACTAAAATTTAATATTGATAAGTGCAAGATAATGCACCTGGGGCGTAAAAACCCAAGAGCAGAATATAAAATCAGTGATACAGTCCTAACCTCAGTATCTGAGGAAAGGGATTTAGGGGTCATTATTTCAGAAGACTTAAAGGTAGGCAGACGATGTCATAGAGCAGCAGGATATGCTAGCAGAATGCTTGGGTGTATAGGGAGAGGAGTTACCAGTAGAAAGAGGGAGGTGCTCATGCTGCTCTACAGAGCACTAGTGAGACCTCATTTGGAGTATTGTGCTCAGTACTGGAGACCATATCTCCAGAAGGATATTGATACTTTGGAGAGAGTTCTGAGAAGAGCTACTAAACTGGTACATGGATTGCAGGATAAAACTTACCAGGAAAGATTAAAAGGACCTTAACATGTATAGCTTGGAAGAAAGACGAGACAGAGGGGATATGATAGAAACTTTTAAATACATAAAGGGAATCAACAAGGTAAAAGAGGAGAGAATGTTTAAAAGAAGAAAAACTGCTACAAGAGGACATAGTTTTAAATTAGAGGGGCAAAGGTTTAAAAGTAATATCAGGAAGTATTACTTTACTGAGAGAGTAGTGGATGCATGAAATAGCCTTCCTGCAGAAGTGGTAGCTGCAAATACAGTGAAGGAGTTTAAGCTTGCATGGGATAGGCATAAGGCCATCCTTCATATAAGATAGGGCCAGGGGCTATTCATAGTATTCAGTAAATGGTTCTTATCTGCCGACACATTCTATGTTTCTATGTTTCTAGTAAACATGACACCAAACACAACCAGACATGTAACACCAAACTAGACATTCAAACACCCTGCACATAACCCACTTCATACAAATAAGGACAGGAAGGGAAGGAGACACCGGCATGACATAGAACATAGACCACAAGAGTGGCCCTCACTGGAAAGATGGTAAAGCCAGGAGCAGTGAAACACCAGCACACACCAAGCCTGGAGGAACACTCAGCTACAGGCTTCCAGCAGAGACTAAATAGCCAAAGTAGCCACACCCACAAACACATAAACCCAGTGTTCACAAAACACTAGGAAGGGAGTTAAAGGGTTTCTGTCACCCCATTAAACCGTTTTTTTTTTTTTTCTTTAATAATAATCCCTATAGTGCGATCTCATGATACATAATCAAATTAATAATTTTGGTTCAGTAGATTTTGCTAAAAAACGATTTTTAAAATATGCTAATTACCTTGCTACCAGCAAGTAGGGCGGCTACTTGCTGGTAGCAGCCGCATCCTCCGATGGTAATGACGCCCCCTCGGCATGCTGATTGACAGGGCCAGGGAAGGTAATCCTTCTCTGCTGGCGCTGTTAGAATTTGAAATCTCGCGCCTGCGCCGTACCTGGCTTCAATCGGCGCAGGCGCACTGAGAGGCGGCCGCTCTGCTCGACCGCTCCATCCTCAATGCGCCTGCGTCGATGACGTCATCGCATACACCCGGAAGAAAAAACGGTTTAATGGGGTGACAGAAACCCTTTAACCCTTCCAACACCAGACAGAGGAAGGAAGCCACTTAAAGGGGAAGTGCACACACAAGTAAACTAAGCCACACATTACCACCGGCAACAGCATGCGTGGCAACCATGTCACGGCAATCACCCAGGAGGCCGAGACACTGCCACCGCATGCTCTAACAGCAACACGTTGGAACAAGTGTGGAAACAGTGTCACAGCGTTCACCATAGGCCGTGACAGCAACAGTGACCAAGAAATACAACACATAATCGATTTGTTAAGTCTGTGGGTGACCTGTAGGCATTTTTAATCTGTGCAATACATCTCCTTTGCACCAGTGACACAGATGTACAACACTTAATCGGGCTGTTAATTCTGTGGGTGACCTATAACCATTTTTTGGGGTTCAAAACACCGCCTTTGCATCTGTCTTACTGTAATAGAATAGTTAGTCTGTTAATTGTGTTGGTGACATAAAGCCAATTTTTGTGGTTCAAAACACTGCCTTTGCATCCGTCACTCAGAAATAGAATAGTTACTTAGTCTGTTAATTGTGTCGGTGACATAAAGCCATTTTTTGGGGTTCAAAACACTGCCTTTGCATCTGTCTTACTGTAATAGAATAGTTAATCAGACTGTTAATTGTTTCACTGACATAAAGCCATTTTTGGGGTTCAAAACACCGCCTTTGCATCCATTTTACTGTAATAGAATATTTTTTTTTCAAATCATCTAAGAGGGGGAATACATTCAATTTAACACAATCCTGCGCAATATTTATTCCCAAATACTTAAAACTACCATCTCTACGCACAATGTGTACATCAAGACAATTATCCTCATCTCCCTCTCCTAATAACATCAAGTGTAATTTTTCCCAATTTATTTTCAGTCCGGAATAATAACCAAATTTTTCAATTCTACCCATCAATTTACTTAACTCACGATCCGTATCACCCAAAAATAACAGAACATCATTTTCATACAACATTATTTTTTCGTTACCATTACTGAAAGAAATCTGCTTCTAAATGCACCCTGATTCCTCTTCCGTCTCCACAGACAGGCACCCGGAGAACTCGTCTCACTCGTCACACTCAGACTGTGTTTCTGAAACAGTTCTGATTTAATCTTGACCATACGGCCTCTTTATGCACATACTTCCACACATATTGGAATCAGATGTGATTCACATATTCACTGTTTCTGGGCAGAATCCATTCCCTATATGGACATAAGGCTAATGTAAACATATTCACCCTCTAGTATGATGTCACCCAGCATCCTGTCCTTCATACAGATCATATAGCTTATTCTATTTAACCCTTCAATCCCCTCTTAAGTCATGATTATGACTTATCTTCTTTCTCTCATAGAAAGGTAAGTAGCATATGATTGTCCAGGGTCTGTGTGTTTTGGACACATTACACAAAACATCTGTATGAGGGAAGGGATACATTGGATACAACAACATATAACAATCAAGGAAGCAATTATAATTATAATACTGATAAATAATGTTATCAACCAACTCAAATCCAGCAGCCAGCTCAATAACCAGTCCCACCAAGAGGATGAATCAACATCCTTCTTGATATTATTAACAATTTCATGTAACACTTCAATATGGGACTGGATTGATCTGGAATGGTCAGATAGATTAAAGCAACACATTCCTTTAAAATCTTGACATCCTATATTATGTTTAAGTAACAAATAATTCACAGCAAATCTAGTTTCTAGCACTGCTCCTCTTACACCTTGTATATCTAAAAGCATATCTGATAAGGCGATAGAAGTATGATTCAAAGATTTAGCTAAGTCACATGCAATAGAATTTATAGTACGAGTATTATATATAGCAAGTCCAGGCACTCCTAATATAGAGGCGCCCAAACTTGTATATTCTGTACGGCTGAGAAGGGGTAAAGTAGAGTCACAGTCTTGGTAACCGATCTGTAAGCTCTCATGATAGAGGGTTGACTGGGAAGAGCCAAAGTCTGCCTGGATAACGCACAGGGACCTCCAATAACATTAGCAGGAATGTAATTGTAAGTGCTGTTACCACAAGACAAAAACCATCCCTTTGGGAGCAATATATTATAGATAAAACTGGTAGTCACAATGGTCTTATTACAACTCATGGAATTATTCAGGGAGCTAGCAAGTCTACTATTCTTTTTACAGGTGTTGTCAATACAGGGAGTGCAGAATTATTAGGCAAGTTGTATTTTTGAGGATTAATTTTATTATTGAACAACAACCATGTTCTCAATAAACCCAAAAAACTCATTAATATCAAAGCTGAATATTTTTGGAAGTATTTTTTAGTTTGTTTTTAGTTTTAGCTATTTTAGGGGGATATCTGTGTGTGCAGGTGACTATTACTGTGCATAATTATTAGGCAACTTAACAAAAAACAAATATATACCCATTTCAATTATTTATTTTTACCAGTGAAACCAATATAACATCTCAACATTCACAAATATACATTTCTGACATTCAAAAACAAAACAAAAACAAATCAGTGACCAATATAGCCACCTTTCTTTGCAAGGACACTCAAAAGCCTGCCATCCATGGATTCTGTCAGTGTTTTGATCTGTTCACCATCAACATTGCGTGCAGCAGCAACCACAGCCTCCCAGACACTGTTCAGAGAGGTGTACTGTTTTCCCTCCTTGTAAATCTCACATTTGATGATGGACCACAGGTTCTCAATGGGGTTCAGATCAGGTGAACAAGGAGGCCACGTCATTAGATTTTCTTCTTTTATACCCTTTCTTGCCAGCCACGCTGTGGAGTACTTGGACGCGTGTGATGGAGCATTGTCCTGCATGAAAATCATGTTTTTCTTGAAGGATGCAGACTTCTTCCTGTACCACTGCTTGAAGAAGGTGTCTTCCAGAAACTGGCAGTAGGACTGGGAGTTGTGCTTGACTCCATCCTCAACCCGAAAAGGCCCCACAAGCTCATCTTTGATGATAGCAGCCCAAACCAGTACTCCACCTCCACCTTGCTGGCGTCTGAGTCGGACTGGAGCTCTCTGCCCTTTACCAATCCAGCCACGGGCCCATCCATCTGGCCCATCAAGAATCACTCTCATTTCATCAGTCCATAAAACCTTAGAAAAATCAGTCTTGAGATATTTCTTGGCCCAGTCTTGACGTTTCAGCTTGTGTGTCTTGTTCAGTGGTAGTCGTCTTTCAGCCTTTCTTACCTTGGCCATGTCTCTGAGTATTGCACACCTTGTGCTTTTGGGCACTCCAGTGATGTTGCAGCTCTGAAATATGGCCAAACAGGTGGCAAGTGGCATCTTGGCAGCTGCACGCTTGACTTTTCTCAGTTCATGGGCAGTTATTTTGCGCCTTGGTTTTTCCAAGCGCTTCTTGCGACCCTGTTGACTATTTAGAATGAAAGGCTTGATTGTTCGATGATCACGCTTCAGAAGCTTTGCAATTTTAAGAGTGCTGCATCCCTCTGCAAGATATCTCACTATTTTTCACTTTTCTGAGCCTGTCAAGTCCTTCTTTTGACCCATTTTGCCAAAGGAAAGGAAGTTGCCTAATAATTATGCACACCTAATATAGGGTGTTGATGTCATTAGACCACACCCCTTCTCATTACAGAGATGCACATCACCTAATATGCTTAATTGGTAGTAGGCTTTCGAGCCTATACAGCTTGGAGTAAGACAACATGCATAAAGAGGAGGATGTGGTCAAAATACTAATTTGCCTAATAATTCTGCACGCAGTGTATAATCATATACACTATTCTTAGGTAATCCACTTTTTATGTCTCTACCATCACAATATAAAGTCATATCCTGGGAAAAGGTAAAACAAGTCTCTGCTGCAGTCACATTAATAGTATTTATTCTAATATTATCCCTGCTATTTCCTTATTTCTGACACTCCCCACAGAAGTCATACAAGGGAATAAAAGATTGTGTATTGTTAGCCTTCGACCAGACTTCAAGGAGGGATTCATCGGGTGTAGGCACAGCAATAACACATGTTTGTGTAAGATCCTGTGGGCTCTGTAAGTCTTTAAGGCACAATGAACTAACATTTAGGGCATTTGCCATCCTGACTATACTATTCTGTTCAGAATAAAAAGGGACGGGAGCAAAGGGATCTTGCTCCTGAGCTCTTTTATATACTGACTGATTATTTGGTGCACCGCAGAAGAAACTCATCTCCTCTGGGTGATAAATACATGTAGTAATAAGCCAGACTGGCAAGAAAACACAAAGATTAATAATTATCAGCAGACAAATAAATCTCCCAGAATATTGTGGGGTCATCATCTTCAGCCTGTGGCAAGGCACTTTTCAGGGAAACTTCTTCTAAGCTCCCCTCTTTGTTCAGGGAATTCACACCTGCTTCACCCTCTTTGTCTTTGTCCATCACTGGAGAAGAAGCCTCAGGGACCCTTTTCACTCTGCTAGCGTGAATCCAGATTGGAGCCTCTTCTGTGAGAATCGCTGTTCTGGTGACTGCTACCACTCGGGTGGGTGGTCCAAACGGGAACTCAGTCTGTTTTCATCCTTTTGCCAGGCGCTGGATTATCACCACGTCTCCTGGTTGGAAAGGATGCGTAGGTTCCTGTGGAGAGAAAGGAGAGGCACGAGCAACATCTCGTTCAATTTGATCTAAAGTTTCCACAAGTTTCCTCACATATTCTGCCTGTACTACTTCTAGATTCCCATTTTGTATCACAGGGGCCTTTGGACCCCAAGGGGTGGGGAAGGGTCTTCCCATTAGGACCTCAAATGGTGAGTAACCAGTATTCCTCTTAGGCTGCATCCTAATTTCTGCTAGGGCTATAGGCAAGAACTTTTTCCAATTAGTGAATGTGCCGCCAGTAATTTTCCTTATTTTCTCTTTAATTGTTCTATTCATTCTTTCCACTACCCCGGAACTTTGTGGGTGATAAGGGAGGTGAAACTTCCAGTCAATCCTAAGGGCTTTGGAGAGCTCCTTACATACCCTGGATGCAAAAGCTGGGCCATGATCTGAGTCAATTTGAACAGGACACCCCCATCTGGGGATGATCTCTTGTAACAAAATTTTTACCACAATTTGGGTGGTTTCATTGGTGGTAGGAAAGACCTCCGGCCATCTAGAGAACATATCCACAATAACAAGGGCATACTCCTGCTTTCTTCCTGTCTTTGGGATATGGGTGAATTCAATTTGTAAGTGAGTGAATGGCGAAGTCGGGTAATTCAGATGCTAGTGTTGGGCCTTCTTTGAATTATTTAGATTGTTTCTGAGACATAAAATACACAGTGAAACATAAGATTGTACCTTTGATCTAAGACCTGGTATTAAAAAATCTATGGCCAAGACCATGATATTGTGCAATTAAAAGCGGGGCACTTGCAACTGGGATACATGGTCTCCCCTCTTTGCAGATAAGACCCGTATTAGGGTCTTGTACTGCACCTACCGACTGCCATTCTATTTTGTCATCTACTGGTAGCCAAATCCTGGAGGCTGAGCAATATATTGTCAGTAAGGGTAATGTCTGGATCTAGGGAGGGCATTTGAACTGTTGCTGCCGTTCTAAAAGCAGCCTCTTTTGCTGCCTGATCAGCTAGGGCATTCCCTTTAGCTATGGGGGTTTGGAGACCAGTATGTGCCTTACAATGGATATTAGCAACTTTGCTTGGTAATTGGATGGCGGCCAGGAGATCATGTACTAGGGTGGAATGTGAGATTTGTCTCCCATCTGCAGCTATGAAGCCTCTCCTCTGCCAGATTACCCCATGATCATGTACAACCCAAAAGACATACTTGGAATCGGTGTATAGATTTACATCTCTTCCCACAAAAAGACAACAAGCTCTAGTGAGAGCAATCATTTCAGCTGCTTGGGCTGACTGAAAAGGTATAGGATTCGATTCCAGTATAACATCAGGGAGTTGAACCACAGCGTATCCTGCATGATAAATGTTGTCATTAGGGCGGGAACAGGATCCATCCACAAAAATATCAGGTGCTCCTTCAATGGGTGTGGACTGTAAGTCAGGCCTAGGTGAGGTATGTTCATGTATAAGTTCAGTACATGCATGGGGAGGAGGCAAATCACCCTGCTCTCCCTTGTAGCCAAGTAGGGCATTCAGTATAGCCATTGGACCGAATGTGGGTGCTGAGTATTTGATATGAAGTTGAGGATTAGATAGCAACAAAACTTCATATCCACTCAGGCTTTGTGCTGACATATGTTGTGTATGTATGTTCTTCAATAGGGGCTGAACATTGTGTGAGGTATGCAGAGTGGTGGGATGACCTAGGGTGATAGGCGTGGCTATCTCAACGAGCATAGCACAGGCTGCCAAACTCCTGAGACACGCAGGCATGCCCTGAACCTGTACGGGAACCACTTTTGAGAAAAAAGCAACAGGGCGGAATTTGCCTCCATGATCTTGCGCCAGGACTCCCGCCATGATTTTACAATTGTCCCTGGCAAATAAGTGAAACATCATGCCATAGTCGGGTAGGCCCAAACCAGGACTTGAAACCATTGCACATTTCAAATAACTAAAAGCTTGTAACATTTCCTCAGACCATTTAATGAAGTCAGGCATATCAGTATTAGTGGCTTGTCTCAGAATATTATCATAGTAGGAACAAACAGGAATCCATTGGCGGCAGTAACCAATCATGCCAAGAAAGGTCAACATGTCTTTCTTGGTTTGTGGGCCCAGTACGGAGGTAATTCTGGCATGGCTGATTTTCCTCTCACGTTTACTGAGAACAAAGCCCAAATACTCAACATTTTCCATACACCATTGTAATTTCTTCCTAGAAACTTTTTGACCACTTTCACATAACCACAGCAATAAACTAACACAGTCTGCCTGGCAGGCCTCCCGAGTAGAACTACATATGAGGAGATGGTCCACATATTGTAGAAGGACAGAACCATGAGGGGCAGTCCAAGGGTGCAGTGTAACTTGGAGGACAATGGAGTAGACTACTGGGGAGTCTACATAACCCTGAGGCATTCTACACCAAGTATACTGGTGAAATTTAAATGTAAAAGCAAAAAGTAGCCGTATCTCCTTGTCAACTGGGACAGAAAAAATTGCGTTCTTTAAATCAATAACAGAGAAAAACTCTGCATGGGCAGGAATAGCTGATAGCAGAGATGGTACGTCTGGAACCACAGGGGTTATGGGTATGATCTGTGCATTTACCGCTCTAAGATCCTGGACAAACCTAAATGTATTATCTGCCTTTCTCACTAGGTTGATAGGTGTATTATAGGGGGAGATAATTTCTTCAATAACCCCTGCCTCTAGGAATTCCATCAACATAGACTCAATCCCCTTTTCTTTTTCTGGTGAAAGGGGGTATTGTTTAATATAAACAGGCTTAAGCATTGCCTTATATGGTGTACAAGAGATAAGGCCAACATCTTGGTCAGTATTTGCCCAAACCTCAGGAGGAACCGGATCAAGTAGCGGATCCTGAGGTTGGCATTCCAAATATAAAAAACAATTATCCTTTGGTACATGAATGGGCATAACTGAGGATGTGACATGTAGGTGTCCGGTCTTGCTAATCCCCAACTGCAACTTCAACAGAACAAACAAATCTCTCCCTAATAAATTCACCGGACAATTTGGAATGATCCTAAAACTGTGTGTGAACATGGACTGGTGCTTGTATGGATGTTGGATCGAGAGGGGAGGAGTTTTATAAGATCTGGTCAGTATCCCATTAATTCCCACAGAGGGCTCAGCATTCTCTCTTGGACCACTATAATAATCCTCACATATAGTACTACTAGTAGCACCAGAATCCACAAGAAAAGGGAGAGGACGTCCCTCTATGGTTAACACAATCAGTGGTGATTCCTTATAGTGGTTTGTGATGAAAGTGAATGCAGTGATACTGTCCCCGGGCATCCTCATTGTGATGTCTGCTGCCCCCAGGCTACGGGAAAACGAGGAGTATTATTCTGGGGCTGTGGCAGTGGGGGAAGATCTCGGATCTGAGCTTGTGGATATGGTTGGGTGCCTTGAGCTTGGGTATCATTTAGGGCAGGTTGCCTGAGTGGGTAAGGGCATCGACTGATCCAGTGGTCAGTCTTACCACAATTAAAGCAACCTGCACAACGATTTCTATTATTCACCCCTCTCCCAGAGCATGGCCCTCTACCCCTTCTTCTGCCACTTCCCCTATTGTGCTGATTTGAGGGACAATTCCTATCCTGTGTTTGGTAATGGGCCTCTTTAGGTCCTACCAATTCAAAACAACCCGCCGCATCTTTCTCTATTAACTTATTTTGAAATTAATCTTTATTAAGACCAGGCCATTCGGAGATCATTTGTTTAACAGTAAGCTGGAGATGTGGCTGTAGGTTGGTAAGGAAAGTCTGAATGAGCATAGAATGCATATTATCCTGAATACTCATTCCTGCCTCCAGAGTCCAAACTTCATTAAACCTCTTCCAAAAGTCTATAACTGACTCTCCTGATTTTTGTTTACAGGCTACAGCAGTTGGCAACGAGGGCCTAGTCTGAAAAGACCTCTCCATTTCACACTTAATTTCTTCCCACATTGTGTCTATGCCTGCCTCAGTATTTAATTTATATATTCCAGCCGGCGTATTCGGGAGTTCTATAGTGCTTATAGAGGGGACCTTACTCCAATCCCAGGGGGAATTGTGCCCAACGATCCCATCTATTATAAGGCGCATATCCTCCTGAGTTAGACATCTCCCTTTACAAGCTCTCTTCAAATAATGATATGTCCCAGATGAAGATGAAGAGGGTTTAGGGCAGTGTTTAACAATCTTATTAATATCATCTACTTTAATAGGTTTCTTTAACAAGGTGGCCCCTACAGTCATAAAATGAAACTGTTCCTCAGGGTCATTGTCCTCATCAGGATGAGGTATATGTTCAGGTTTGGGAAAATACTTTTGTGATCTATGGCGCATGGGAGCTATGACATCCCCATCACCAACAGCACCAGCCGCTGGATCCTGACCACTGATCAGGCATAGGTTGTGGAAACTGCGGAGGTGGCTGCGGGAGCTGGGGAGCTGTAGGTGGTTGGATATTGGTAGCAGTATATCCAGCCAGTAAATTTAAGTCATCTTTTGAAAGGGATGGATATATCTGTGGGATATTTCCTAAATAGGGAGGAGGGGGCTTCTGAAGTGAACCCCTTGTCAATTATTTTTCTAACTCATGTTTCTTTTTATATCCCTTCTGGTTCACTGCCTTCTGTTTCTTAATCTTTTTATTTGGTCTATTATACCAATATGGTGCATAAGTAAGCCAATTTTCCCCTCACAATTTCATATACTGCATGTCCCACTGGGGGTCTGGACCATAATATGGGTAAGCTTCAGTGTCACCGAAACATAACCCTTTTACCATGTCCATATGGAAGGTGTCATTAGCCCCTTCCTGAGGGAACGAATTTATACACTTCATCCCCTCTGTCCATCCTGCTATATTATCCACCCAGGGAGTAACTAAATAATAATCAGTACCACAGACTCAGGCTACATAATCCTTACATGTTTCTCCTACATACGGGGGGTGGGGGGGGGTGGAGAGACCTTTCCTTGCTTTGCACCCATTTCTTATAACTTAATTGAGATGGAAGCAGAGCTGAACTCTCCCCAGGACTGGCTGTACTGAACCGTAAAGGCTCCGACAATTCCTGTCAACTGGTTAGAGAGGACTTATGTCTGTGCTCAACTTCCTTCTCAACTGACTGTTGGTTTGAAGGGATAATACTGTCACTTGCGTTCACTAGTTTCTGGGTTAGCGGGTTTCCCCTCGCCAGAATAGTGGGGCGTCTTACGGTTATCCAGGACACACAGAATAAAGTTAGTACAGTTTTCACAGTATCATTTGCTGCTTACCTTCAGCATAAAAATTGCTTAATGCTTCATAACATCATAACATACAATAGAGCATAAAGAAAGCGACAGATAAGAAGCAATAGAAATTGGCTGACAAAGAGAAATCAGGGTGCAGACACTATTTGAATTCTTCCCAAAAGAATTCCCTAAAGTATTTATCTGTTAGACTTGGCCAGTAGTCTATTTATAGTCTATCTTTCCTAAAGATAGATATTATTCCTTTCAGTGTGTCTGAAGTGGATTCAAAATAGAAACAACAGTATGTTTGTCGGAAAGCATCGGAATGTCCCCAGTCATTAAAGACAGGAATGTTCCGTACTTACCGAGATGCTGTATGTTCTATCCCGGACAGAGCCTCCAGCTGAAATAAATCTGCTTCTGAATGCACCCTGATTCCTCTTCCGTCTCCACAGATAGGCACCCGGAGAACTCGTCTCAATGATACACTCAGACAGTGTTCCTGAAACAGTTCTGATTTAATCTTGACCATACGGCCTCTTTATGCACATACTTCCACACATATCGGAAACAGATATGATTCACATAGTCACTGTTGCTGGGCAGAATCCATTCCCTATATGGACATAAGGCTAATGTAAACATATTCACCCTCTAGTATGATGTCACCCAGCATTCTGTCCTTCATACAGATCATATAGCTTATTCTATTTAACACTTAAATTACCATACTGGACATCCATAGCTCCTAAAAAGGGCAAAGGGCAGGGACATCTCCCCATCCGCCGGCACCCTCGCTCTAGGATGCGAGTAAATGAATCTGATCCAACTTATAAAAGAGTCCCCAAAGCAAAAACATTTAAGAACCTTCCACAGATATTCCCACTCTATGCAATTGAATGCTTTGATTGCATCCAATAAGAGTATCCCTTTTTTAGATTTTTTTTCCTTATTTTCTTCTATATTCATAAATACTCTTCTAATATTGGAATAAATCCATCGCCCAGGGGATAAACCCTGTTTGATCGTCATTAATAATTGTTTTGATTACTTTTGCTAACCTATCTGCTAATACCCTAGCTAATAATTTAATATCATTATTCAACAATGAGATAGGTATATATGACTCGGGTTGTAATAAATCATTTTCAGTTTTGGGGATCAATACAATAGTAGATTCTTCCATTGAATCAGACAACTTCTTCGACCTCTTAGCCTCCACTAAAGTCTCCAATAACTCTGGAAGAAGTATTTGACTAAATTACTTACCGTATATACTTAAAAGCGTAACCCATCTGCCCCCGGCGCTTTTTTTTATCTGTAGTAGATTTTAAAGCTTTCATTAGTTCTTCTAGTTGAATTTTTTCATCTAATTGATTGTAAACTTTTTAAAAAGTATATTATTAAAAAATTGGGTCAACTCCTCCATTTTATACAAGATTTGTGATTTATACAATTCTTGATAATATGTCCCAAATACATTACAAATCTGTTCCGGGATTTTTACGACCTGACCCTTATTGTTCTTTATTACCCCTATCTACCTTTCTTTTGTTGATTTTTAATTATATTAACCACGAGTCCACCCACTCTTTCCCCCTCTGCAAAAATAATAAGGTTTGGGATTTTTCTACATAAATTTATTTTACTTTATTTTGTTCCTCTTCCCAACTCCTTACATTTTCTAATGAGGGATAATGTGCACAGCGATCTTTTGCTTCTTTTAACTTCTATTCTGCACACTGGGTATTATGACTTACTTCTTTTTTCCAATGACTTACTTGTTTATACAATATGCTTCTCAAAAATGCTTTAGCCACATCCCATATCACTTGCTTTTTAGATGTATCTTTATTAACGGGAAAAAAAAACCTCCTTAATATCATCCCTCTTCTTTAACAAAGCAAGTCAATGGGGATTAAGTCTAAATACCCTTGGGACACATTTAACCACAGACCCAATCTCCATAATTACTGCACAATGGTCTGACATAGGCATATGGATATATTTTTATTAGTTATATTTTGTTCCAACAGTTTCCTGTTACACAGGATCATGTCAATCCTTGACCAGGTTTGATGTGTCTTTGAATAACAGGAATAAACCCTATCATTTGGATTATGTAATCGCCATACATCGACTCACTCTAACTCAGATATCACCTTAGCCAAATTAGTATTATGTGGCAAGTTCTTACTTTTAGATAATTTATCTCTGATTGGGTCCATCACTGCATTATAGTCCCCCAATGCAATCAGTATACAGTCAGATCTTTCATTCATGTATTCCTGCAATTCATAGGATACATCAGGTTTGTATGGCAGGGGAATATAAATATTGGCAATTACCATTGGTACATCATTAAGCTACAATATAAAAAGAGATATCTGCCACATCTGTCCGCTTTAATTGCTATATATTCATAATTAATTTTATCATGCACTAAAATAGAAACCCCCTCTCATTGAGTGAGATCATTCTTATTATTTACAAAATTATATAACATCCAAAAAGAGGGAGGGGGAATTGTGGTCCACATAACGAGTTTACTTTGAAACTCTTGGAATTTACATTGACTCATAATTTTTTCTTGTTTAATGCACGCTTCTACCACCAGCTCAGGGGGACGGAAATGGGCAGTCCCTGCGCCCTCACGTACGCCAATCTCCTCCTGGGCTGGTGGGAGGACACCCATGTTTTTCCTGATCATGTCGTCTGGTGGGCCAATAACATCGAATTTTGGACACGCTACATTGACAACGTGTTTGTAGTGTGGAAAGGAGAGTCAGCGGACTTTAAAAGATTTGTCCCTGACCTTAATAAAAACGAAATAGGCCTCCAGTTCACTTTTGAACTGGATCTCGAGAGTATTACTTATTTGGATGTTCGAGTTACTAAGATAGGGGATAAACTATCAACGAACATCCATAGGAAGGCCACGGCCACAAACTCCTTGCTTCACTGGAGTAGTCATCACCCGGCCCCCGTCAAACGGGGCATCCCTAGAGGCCAATACCTCCGGGTCAGGAGAAACTGCTCGATGGCGCGGCTTTCTTCAGTGAGGCAAGGGGTTTGCAGGAGAGATTCAGGGCCAGGGGATACCCGCAGAAGGTACTGAGAGAGGCTTTTAAGCAAGCATTGGAAAGTAATCGGGCTGATCTGTTAGTTCCTAGACAGAGAACCGCCGATCGCTCTCAACCACTGCGGATAATCTCCGATTTCGATGTGGCTAACCGTGAGGTTATGGAGGTGCTCAGGAAGTATTGGCCCATCCTGCGGATGGACTCTGATTTGTCTGACATTGTCGCTGACCATCCTGCCGTCTCCTATAGGCACGGTAGGAGCATTAAAGACCGTCCAGTGCATAGCCACTTTACACCACCCGCTAGGGGGGGCACGTGGCTTGATCGTAAGCCTATTGGTGTATTTAAATGTGGGGCATGTAAGGCGTGTGATTACATGTGCCAAGATCATTACGTGCTCAGCGACAGGTCAGACTTTTCAAATCAGAGATTTCATTAATTGCAAGTCTAGGGCGTAATTTATCTATGTCAGTGTTCGTGTCCAATGGACTACATTGGTAAAACGGCGAGAGAGGTGAGAAGGAGGGTTCTTGAGCATGTGAATGATGTAATCAAAAAAAACGTGACACCGGTAGCCACCCATGTGAATGACCATCATGGTGGTGATCCGAGATGCCTTAAATTCTCAGTTTTGGAACTGGTTCCTCCTTCTCCCCGCGGGGGCGACTGGGATAGGAGGATCCTTAAGAAAGAGAGTGAGTGGATACATAGGTTCCGATCCCAGTCCCCCCATGGGATTAATGAAAGACTGACCTTTTCTTGTTTTCTTTGATTGTCCTTTTGGTTACTTCTCCTTTAATCAATGTCTAGCTGGCAACCTTGCCTTTGTGCTGGCTGTCCTTGTCCCGGCTTGTTTTGGCCAAGAGTGATTAAAATGTCCCTTTAACTGGCCAGGTGCGAGAAGCATCTTAAGTATTAAAATATCATGCACAATGAACGTAATTTGGTTCATTGTTACTCCTGACACCCCCTCTTGATCATGAGTGGGTGTCCTTGATGAGTGATTGTTGACGGCTTTCCTTTTACTATTACCCCTGTTTGTATCCCCTGTCCACCTGATCTTACCGGACGCACGTTTATTGTTACTATGTTACTCTACATTTGTGGCGATGTGGCTGCCTGTTATTTTAGCCCCTAGTGCATCGGGGTTATTCCTGGTTATCCTTATGGGCACAGCTGTGCACATATTAGAACAAATGATGGCTACTAGGTGACCCAAGATATGTGTGTAGTATCTTATAAACTATCTGCTAATGGTACCGCCTCCCCAATCGGCGTCACCTACTATGCCCAATTCATATGTTCCATATCTGTAACGGAGCGCTCTGGCCATTGGACCGGAAGTATTTTGTGGTCCAATCACCGGAAGGGGCGTTCTGCGTTCCACGGGCCGGCGCCTGCATTGGATCTACGTCACAGCCGACATGCGTTCCAACAACCGGAAGTCGCGATGCGTTCCAAGGAGATACGTATGCATCTGATGAGGATTGCTTATCGCTGAGCATCCGGTGCGTAACCGGAGGTGAGATCACTCACTGGGCGACACAGGGTAAGGATGGAGGGATATTTAAACGGGGGGAAAGGACTAGCACACTATTGGACCTGAGGAGGAGCCGGTATGGACGACCAGACACTCTGACTACTGATTGTAAGTAGGGACTGAGTTCCCTTGCTGCATTCTATTTGAGGAAGGTTGGTTTTACTGAATGTGCCTCTCTTTGCAATCCAGGTTATCTAATGTGGCTTTTGGCCACCTGCCAATCAACTGGATACCGGCTTTTTAGCATTGTTTGTGAGGTACCTTTGTGATCTGGGGGTTTTTAGGTGGAGGTCACCACTAAGCATGTGTACCACTGTTACTAGCGCTGTGTCTCTCCCCCATAGATATAGTTCTGGACTCTATGACCGTACTCAGTATTTGAATTGCTGGGTATATTGACTGTGCCCTGTGTTGCAACCCAAGACATCGAGTGTGGCTATTGCCACTTGTCACTCGATCAGACACCTGGCATTTTGCTGAGACTGTGAGTTTTCTGTGTGATCTTGGTGATGGTGGAGGCCACTTTTGAGCATGTGCATCACTGTTACCAGTGTAAACGTGTCTTTCCCCCACAGATGTTCCTCTTGAATATATGACTGCATGGAAGCAACCACCTTCCTCCGTTTTGGTCAACGGACTGGACTGGCTCCTTCCTCCTTTTAGTATTATATGTTGGTCCTTTCATTAATGATGGATTCATAAGTGACACTGATGTATAAATATTGGTGATCTACACACGATTTACGAAGTTCGCATTATAATATGGGTCTCCGTTATCCATGATATCAATGAACCATTTAACCTTACCTACCCCCTGATGATCCCACACCATGGGGGAAACGCGTTGGGCTTTTTGCTGTATTATCTGTTTAGGGTGTGTTTTAAATTCTGATGTACTTTGTACCTTTGATCAGTACTTGTATCAATAGGGCTGTATACAAAGTCCATCTACACTCACCTAAAGAATTATTAGGAACACCTGTTCTTTTTCTCATTAATGCAATTATCTAGTCAACCAATCACATGGCAGTTGCTTCAATGCATTAAGGGGGGTGGTCCTGGTCAAGACAATCTCCTGAACTCCAAACTGAATGTCAGAATGGGAAAGAAAGGTGATTTAAGCAATTTTGAGCGTGGCATGGTTGTTGGTGCCAGACGGGCCGGTCTCAGTATTTCACAATCTGCTCAGTTACTGGGATTTTCACGCACAACCATTTCTAGGGTTTACAAAGAATGGTGTGAAAAGGGAAAAACATCCAGTATGCGGCAGTCCTGTGGGCAAAAATGCCTTGTGGATGCTAGAGGTCAGAGGAGAATGGGCCGACTGATTCAAGCTGATAGAAGAGCAACGTTGACTGAAATAACTACTCGTTACAACCGAGGTATGCAGCAAAGCATTTGTGAAGCCACAACACGCACAACCTTGAGGCGGATGGGCTACAACAGCAGAAGACCCCACCGGGTACCACTCATCTCCACTGCAAATAGGAAAAAGATGCTACAATTTGCACGAGCTCACCAAAATTGGACTGTTGAAGACTGGAAAAATGTTGCCTGGTCTGATGTGTCTCGATTTCTGTTGAGACATTCAAATGGTAGAGTCCGAATTTGGCGTAAACAGAATGAGAACATGTATCCATCATGCCTTGTTACCACTGTGCAGGCTGGTGGTGGTGGTTTAATGGTGTGGGGGATGTTTTCTGGGCACACTTTAGTCCCCTTAGTGCCAATTGGGCATTGTTTAAATGCCACGGGCTACCTGAGCATTGTTTCTGAACATGTCCATCCCTTCATGACCACCATGTACCCATCCTCTGATGGCTACTTCCAGCAGGATAATGCACCATGTCACAAAGCTCGAATCATTTCAAATTGGTTTCTTGAACATGACAATGAGTTCACTGTACTAAAATGGCCCCCACAGTCACCTGATCTCAACCCAATAGAGCATCTTTGGGATGTGGTGGAACGGGAGCTTCGTGCCCTGGATGTGCATCCCTCAAATCTCCATCAACTGCAAGATGCTATCCTATCAATATGGGCCAACATTTCTAAAGAATGCTATCAGCACCTTGTTGAATCAATGCAACGTAGAATTAAGGCAGTTCTGAAGGCAAATGAGAAATAGAACAGGTGTTCCTAATAATTCTTTAGGTGAGTGTATATATGTGTAATGTAATGTGTTTATCTTGTAGTCTACCACTAGGCTAGTGTCCTATCTTCTATCACTATCCTAGGGTTTAAGTAGGAGTTTGTTAGCCCAGGTTCGAGGACAGGGAGTCCCCACCATCAGCCCGTCCCTGGGCTGAGTTTGAGATTAGGGTGTTAGGATAGGGACAGCTTAACCACCCATCAGTGGTTAGCATAGCCATTGGTAGCTCTACTATAGTAGATGTGTTGTGTACATCATATTTGTAGGATTATTATTAAAGTATTATTTATGTAAGGGTTATTACGACTGCTGGAATTAGTGTTTTTCTCTACTTGTGACCCAATATATATTTGTATCTCCAATTGCTGGATCTGCTATGCATGTACTCCCTATTACCCCCCCCCCCCCATCCCTCATCAACCCTCAATACAAGGGTGAAAAAATAAAAAATTCAATAAGAGAGGAAAAACAAACTCCTACTCAGAATATAGATTCAGAATATCACATTGCTACATTATTCACAGGCCCTTCAGATCTGCTCACTAATTTGCTGCCTCGGGTGACTGAATAAAAATAAACTTATCTTGATGCACCACCCAAAGCTTTGCTGGAAATGCCAAACTGTATTTGCCCCCTGAATGTCTCAGCCTCTTTTTTATATCATCATATTTCTTCTTTCGAACACTAGTAGCCACTGAATAGTCAGGAAAAACTCTTATTTTTGCCCCATCAATAACAAACTTTGTGGAATCCCGGTCATGTGAGCTTAATCAGCATTGTTCTTGGATATTCTCCTGGCATTCTTTTTTTTAGTGGGGACTCTATGAGTTCTCTCTATGGTGAAAAGGTTAGACAACGTCCCAGGCTTACAGTTCTCAATAATGCACTTTTCCATAAATCGAACACAATCTGATCCCTCCATCCCTTCCGGTATTCCCACACATCTCAGATTTATTCAGTTAACTTGTTCTCCACAAAAACATTAGTTTGTTTGAGAAACGTTACATCTAGGGTTAACCGAACCCGAACTGTAAAGTTTAGGTTCGTACCGAACTTTAGGATTTTTGGACCCCGGACCCGAACCCTAACTTTTCAGTAAAAGTTGGGGTTCGGGTTTGGTGTTCGGCGAGTTAATGGCGCTTTTTGAAAGGCTGCAGAGCAGCCAATCAACAAGCGTTTAACTTGTGTGCCCTTAGAAGCCATCACAGCCATGCCTGCTAATGGAATGGCTGCGATTGGCCAGTGCAGAATGTAACCCAGCCTCTATATAAGCTGGAGTCACGTAGCGCTGCACGTTACTCTTCTCTGATTAGTGTAGGGATAGGATGCTGCTGCTGTGAGGGAGAGAATATAAAAGAATCTTTTATCAGAAATGCTTGTTTAACTCAGTGATGTACAGCGATTTTGTTTTGTGGGTACAGTGCACAATATTTTTACCCTGCCCTGACCCCAGTGACACAGAAAAATAACCTTTATCTGTATGTTAGTTAGGTGGGCGCTGGTGGCTATTTTATGCAAGTTCAGTGCACCAGCACAGCATATGTGCTTTTTTGACAGTCAAATACAAGCTTGAAATACTGCAATTATAATCTGGGTATAATCGGGCAATTTTTGGCAATACCCTACATCTGGGGCCTTTGCTGCATTTTTCAGTGTGAAATACAAGCTTGAAATACCGCAATAAAATTCTGTTATTAAAAAAACACCCATTTTGGGCAAAATACATAATTTACGGCCTTTGCTGCATCTGTATGTGTGAAATACAAGCGTTAGATACTGCTGTTATATTCTGTTATTAAAAAACACAAATTTTTGGCAAAATATTAAATATGCGGCTTTTGCTGCATCTCTCAGTGTGAAATACAAGCTTGAAATACTGCAATAATATTCTGGGTTTAAAAAAACACCCATTTTGGGCAATACCCTATATCTGGGGCCTTTGCTGCTTTTGTCAATGTGAATAACAAGCTTAAATACTGCAATAGTATTCTGTGTTTAAAAAAACACCCATTTTTGGCAATACCCTATATCTGGGGCCTTTGCTGCATTTGTCAGTGTGAAAAACAAGCTTGAAATACTGCAACAATATTCTGTTATTAAAAAAAAAACAATTTTTGGCAATACCCTACATCTGGGGCCTTTGCTGCATCTGTCTGTGAAATACAAGCGTTAGATACTGCTGTTATATTCAGTTATAAAAAAAGACACCCATTTTGGGCAAAATACAAAATTTGCAGCCTTTGCTGCTTCTGTCTGTTTGAAATACAAGCTTGAAATACTGAAATAATATTCTGTTATTAACCCTTTAAGGACTCAGCCCTATTTCATCTTAAGGACTTGGCCATTTTTTGCAAATCTGACCAGTTTCAATTTAAGTGCTGATAAGTTTAAAACACTTTGACTTATCCAGGCCATTCTGAGATTGTTTTTTCATCACATATTTTACTTCATGACACTGGTAAAATGAAGTCAAAAAAATTATTTTTTATTTATAAAAAAATACCAAATTTACCAAAAAAATAAAAGAAAATTCAAAATTTCCAAGTTTCAATTTCTCTACTTCTATAATACATAGTAATACCTCCAAAAATAGTTATTACTTTCCATTCCCCATATGTCTACTTCATGTTTGGATCATTTTGGGAATGATATTTTATTTTTTGGCGATGTTACAAGGCTTAGAAGTTTAAAAGCAAATCTTAAAATTTTTCAGAAATTTTCAAAAACCCAATTTTTAGGGATCGTTTCAGGTCTGAAGTCACTTTGCGAGGCTTACATAATAGAAACCACCCAAAAATGACCCCATTCTATAAACTACACCCCTCAAAGTATTCAAAACTGATTTTACAAACTATGTTAACTCTTTAGGTGTTCCACAAGAATTAATGGAAAATAGAGATACAATTTCAAAATTTCACTTTTTTGGCAGATTTTCCATTTTAATAATTTTTTTCCAGTTACAAAGCAAGGGTTAACAGCCGAACAAAACTCAATATTTATGGCCCTGATTCTGTAGTTTACAGAAACACCCCATATGTGGTCATAAACCGCTGTACGGGCACACGGCAGGGCGCAGAAGGAAAGGAATGTCATACGGTTTTTGGAAGGTAGGTTTTGCTGGACTGTTTTTTTTGACACCTTTTTCCCATTTGAAGCCCCCCTAATGCACCCCTAGAGAAGAAACTCCATAAAAAAGTGACCCCATCTAAGAAACTACACCCTTCAAGGTATTAAAAACTGATTTTACAAATGTTGTTAACCCTTTAGGTGTTCTACAAGAATTAATGGAAAATAGAGATACAATTTCAAAATTTCACTTTTTTGGCAGATTTTCCATTTTAATAATTTTTTTCCAGTTACAAAGCAAGGGTTAACAGCCAAACCAAACTCAATATTTATGGCCCTGATTCTGTAGTTTACAGAAACACCCCATATGTGGTCGTAAACTGCTGTACGGGCACACGGCAGGGCGCAGAAGGAAAGGAATGCCATACGGTTTTTGGAAGGCAGATTTTGCTGGACTGTTTTTTTTTACACCATGTCCCATTTGAAGCCCCCCTGATGCACCCCTAGAGTAGAAACTCCAAAAAAGTGACCCCATTTTAGAAACTACGGGATAGGGTGTAAGTATTGTTGGTACTAGTTTAGGGTACATATGATTTTTGGTTGCTCTATATTACACTTTTTGTGAGGCAAGGTAACAAGAAATAGCTGTTTTGGCACCGTTTGAATTTTTTGTTATTTACAATATTCATCTGACAGGTTAGATCATGTGATATTTATATAGACCAGGTTGTCACGGATGCGGCGATACCTATTATGTATACTTTTTTTATTATTATTTAAGTTTTACACAATGATTTATTTTTTTAAACAAAAAAAAATCATGTTTTAGTGTTTCCATAGTCTGAGAGCCATAATTTTTTTCAGTTTTTGGGCAATTACCTTGGGTAGGGTATGCTTTTTGCAGGATGAGATGACGGTTTTATTGGCACTATTTTGGGGTGCGTGTGACTTTTTGCTCGCTTGCTATTACACTTTTTGTGATAAAAGGTGACAAAAAATAGCTTTTTTTACACCGTTTTTTTTTTTTTTTTGTTTTTTTTACGGCATTCCCCTGAAGGGTTAGTTCATGTGATATATTTATAGAGCAAGTTATTACAGATGCTGCGATACCTAATATGTATAAAAAAAAATTATTTATGTAAGTTTTACACAATGATTTCATTTTTGAAGTAAGAAAAAAACATGTTTTAGTGTTTCCATAGTCTGAGAGCCATATTTTTTCAGTTTTTGGGCGATTACCTTGGGTAGGGTATGATTTCTGCGGGATGAGATGATGGTTTTATTGGCACTATTTTGGGGTGCGTGTGACTTTTTGATCGCTTGCTATTACACTTTTTGTGATGTAAGGTGACAAAAAATGGTTTATTGAGCACAGTTTTTATTTAAAAATTTTTTTACGGTGTTCATCTGAGGGGTTAGGTCATGTGATCTTTTTATAGAGCCGGTCGATACGGATGCGGCGATACCTAATATGTATACTGTTTTTTTATTTATGTAAGTTTTACACAATAATATCATTTTTGAAACAAAAAAAAAATCATGTTTTAGTGTCTCCATATTCTGAGAGCCGTAGTTTTTTCAGTTTTTGGGTGATTATCTTAGGTAGGATCTCATTTTTTGCAGGATGAGATGACGGTTTGATTGGCACTATTTTGGGGTGCATATGACTTTTTGATCGCTTGCTATTACACTTTGTGTGATGTTAGGTGACAAAAAATTGTTTATTTAGCACAGTTTTTATTTTACTTTTTTTTTTTTACGGTGTTCATCTGAGGGGTTAGGTCATGTGATATGTTTATAGAGTCGGTCGATACGGATGAGGCGATACCTAATATGTATACTTTGTTTCCCTTCTATTTTTTACCAATTTATTTTAACTTTATTTGGGGAAAATTATGTTTTTGTTTATTTTTACTTGAAACTAAATTTTTTGGGGGGAAAACTTTATTTTTTCAACTTTTTTTTGTGAAATACAAGCTTGAAATACTGCAATAATATTCTGTTATTAAAAACACCCATTTTGGGCAAAATACATAATTTGCGGTCTTTGCTGCATCTGTCTGTGTGAAATACAAGCTTTAGATACTGCTGTTATATTGTGTTATTAAAAAACACCCATTTTGGGCAAAATACTAAATTTGCGGCCTTTGCTGCATTTGTCAGTGTGAAATACAAGCTTGAAATACTGCAAAAATATTCTGGGTTTAAAAAACACCAATTTTTGGCAATACCCTACATCTGGGGCCTTTGCTGCATTTGTCACTGTGTAATACAAGCTTGAAATACTGCAATAATATTCCGTTATTAAAAAAAGACCCATTTTAGGCAAAATACATAATTTACGGACTTTAATGCATCTGTCTGTATGGAATACAAGCGTTACATACTGCTGTTATATTCCGTTATTAAAAACACAAATTTTTGGCAAAATACTAAATTTGCCTCCTTTGCTGCATCTGTCAGTGTTAAATACAGGCTTGAAATACTGCAATAACATTCTGGGTTTAAAAAAACATCCCTTTTGGGCATTACCCTACATCTGGGGCTTTTGCTGCATTTGTCAGTGTGAAATAGAAGCTAGGAAACACTGCAATAATATTCTGGGTTTAAAAAACACCAATTATTGGCAATACCCTACATCTGGGGCCTTTGGAGCAATTGTCAATGTGATATAGAAGCTTGAAACACTGCAATAATCAGTTATTAAAAAAACACCCATTTTGGGCAAAATACATAATTTGCGCCCTTTGCTGCATGTGTAAGTGTGAAATACAAGCCTGAAATACTGCAATCTGAAGGGTTAGGTCATGTGATATTTTTATAGAGCCGGTCGATACGGACGCGGCGATACCTAATATGTATACTTCTTTTTTATTTATGTAAGTTTTACACAATAACAGCTTTTTTGAAACAAAAAAAATTATGTTTTAGTGTCTCCATATGCTGAGCCATATTTTTTTTATTTTTTGGGCGATTGTCTCAGGTAGGGGCTCATTTTTTGTGGGATGAGATGACAGTTAGATTGGTACTATTTTGGTGAGCAAACGCCTTTTTGATCGCTTCCTGTTGTACTTTTTGTGATGTAAGGTGACAAAAAAATGGTTTATTTAGTACAGTTTTTTTTTACGGTGTTCATCTGAGGGATTAGGTCATGTGATATGTTTATAGAGCCGGTTGATATGGACGAGGCGATACCTAATATGTATACTCCCCCCCCCCCTATTTTTTACCAATTTTTTTTACTTTATTTGGGGAAAATTACATTTTTGTTTATTTTTACTTGAAACTTAATTTTTTGAGGGGAAAACTTTATTTTTTCACCTTTTTTTTTCACATTTTTTTTTTGGGCAATACCCTACATCTGGGGCCTTTGCTGCATTTGTCAGTGTGAAATAGAAGCTTGAAACACTGCAATAATATTCTGGGTTTAAAAAACACCAATTTTTGGCAATACCCTACATCTGGGGCCTTTGGAGCAATTGTCAATGTGATATAGAAGCGTTATTTGGTCGGGCCTAATGCGGCTCTGCGAATGGTGAGTCCAGAACAAGTATAGGCGATAGTAGATTGGGTTGCTGACAGTGCCTCCAGTTCCTTCACATTGTCTCCCACCCAGTCTCCTGCTGAAAGATCAGAGTTGGCACCTGCAGCCGATGTCCATCAGTCTTTCACCTCACCCGCTTGCAAATCAGCCAAGCAGTCTGAGCCCCAAGTCATGCAGCAGTCTCTTCTGCTTTTTGATGACTCTGCTAGCAGGGTTTCCCAGGGCCATTCACATAGCCCTGCCCCTGAAGTGGAAGAGATTGAGTGCACTGATGTCCAACCAAAAGATTAGTACATGGGAGGACCACCGCAGCACGTCTCGGATGATGACGAAACACAGGTGCCAACTGCTGTGGCTTTCTGCAGTGTGTAGACTGACAAGGAAGGCAGGGGGGAAGACTGGGTGGAAGATGATGTGAAGGACGATGAGGTCCTCGACCCCACATGTAATCAAGATCATGCGAGTGACCTGTGTAGTTCAGAGGAAGAGGCGGTGGTCGCACAGAGCCACCAGCACAGCAGAAGAGGGATCAGGGTGCAAAAGCGGAGTGGCCGTCCCCTAGACAGTACGCCTGCTACTGCCCACCGCACCAAGGGACCGAGCACACCAAAACCAGCTCCAAGGAGTTCCCTGGCATGGCAGTTCTTCAGACAATGTGCTGACGACAAGACACGAGTGGTTTGCACGCTGTGCAATCAGAGCCTGAAGCGAGGCATAAACGTTTTCAACCTGAGCGCAACCTGCAAGATCAGGCATCTAAGTGCAAAGCACGAGCTGCAGTGGAGTAGACACCTCAAAAACCAAGAAAGGTCTCTGGCTCCTCCTGCTTCCTTTTCTGCTGTAGTCTCTGCCTCTTCATCCACCTCTGGAGTGACAGTGGCACCTGCCACCCTGCAACAGAGGATCTGCCAGCAACACCACCGCCTGGGTCAACAAGCATCTCCACAATGTCCCATGGAAGCGTTCAGCTCTCCATCTCCCAAACACTGGAGCGGAAGAGGAAGTACTCCCCTACCCACCTGCGATCCCTGGCCTTGAATGCCAACATTTAAAAATTACTGTCCTTTGAAATGCTGTCATTCTGTCTGGTGGAGACGGAGAGTACGTTGTGCCCAGCTGCTCACACCAGGCGAGCCACCCCTTCCCTGCACAACCAAGTGGGGGACAAAATGAGGTGTGCACTGCGCAACGCCATCTGTGGCAAGGTCCACCTAACTACAAATACGTGGACCAGTAAGCACGGTCAGGGACGTTATATCTCCCTAACAGCACACTGGGTAAATGCAGTGGCGGCTCGGCCTGAGGTGGATAGCAGTTTGGCGCATGTCCTTCCACCACCGATAATTGCAGGGCGCTTCAGTTTGCCTCCTGTTGCTTCCTCCTCCTACTCCGCTTCCTCATCCTCTACCGCCTCCTCATCCGGTCAGCGTAACACCTTCACCACCAACTTCAGCACAGCCAGCAGTTTTAAAACTTATCTGTTTGGGGGACAAACCCCACACCTCGCAGGAGCTGTGGACGTTCATAGAACAACAGACCGATTAGTGGTTGGTGCCAGTGAGCCTCAAGCCTGGCCTGGTGGTGTGCAATAATGGGCGAAATCTCGTAGCAGCTCTAGGACTAGCCAGTTTGATGCACATCCCTTGCATGGCGCATGTGCTGAATTTGGTGGTGCAGAGGTTCCTTAAAAATTACCCCGATATGTCCCCGAGTTGCTGCAGAAAGTGCGGGCCATCTGTGCGCGCTTTCGGCGTTCTCACCCTGCTGCTGCTTGCCTGTCAGCGCTGCAGCGTAACTTCAGCCTTCCCTCTGACCGCCTCATATGCGACATGCCCACAAGGTGGAACTTCACCTTGCACATGCTGGCTAGACTGTGCGAGCAGCAGCAGGCGATAGTGGAGTTTCAGCTGCAGCACGCACGGGTGAGTCGCTCTGCGGAACAGCACCACTTCACCACCAATCAGTGGGCCTCCATGCGAGACCTGTGTGCCTTGTTGCGCTGTTTTGAGTACTCCACCAACATGGCCAGTGCCGATGACGCCGTTCCCAGCCTATCACACTTCTATGCCTCCTTGTAAAAACACTTCGGGCGATGATGGAAGAGGATGTGGCACAGGAGGAGGAGGAAGAGGGATTATTTCATAGGTTTTGAGGCCAGTCATTCGCAAGTGGCTCAGAGGGTGGGCTCCTGCACCCACAAACGCCAGGTACACAATTGTCCAGCCAGGGCACAGTTCTGGAGGATGACGAGGTGGAGAATGAGGAGGAGGAGATGGAGGAGGAGGGACAGTGTTATCACAGACAAGCGCAGCCGCCTATCCACATCCAATATGGACAAGCTCACGTTCATTAAAATGAACCAGGCATGGATCCCACAGGACTTGTCCGTACCTTGTGCACTCTTTTGGGGTGTACCCCAATTAAAAAAAAGAAAAAAGAGAAAAAAATTAAAACCAAAAACCAGTGTTGGCTACCTCGTCCTCCTCCACCACCGCTTCCACCTACACTGCTACGTCCAGCGCCTCCTCAACCTCCTTCAAGGAAATACATTTCACTAATTCGTCTGTTACATTCTTGGGTGACATTTTATGCGCTGCATAGGTGACAGGGACCTAATATTTGTAAAATCATCTGTTCAATTGGTGGGTGACATGAACCCAGTATTGCCGTGAATAAAACCCTGCTCTGCATAGTTGACAGGGACCGAAATTTAAAATAATCGTCTGTTCCTTTGGTGGGTGACATTAACCCATTTTTGGTAATGAAAAACCCCTGCTCTGCATACTGTAGGTGACAGTGAATTAAATTTCAAAAATTCGTCTTTGACGCGCCCCCCCCCTCCTTTCATTCGATGCTTTAACTTTAACAACTTGTCCCACATTTCCTCTCGATCACATGTGGTATCTCTTTCTTATGCTCCCTCTCCGGCATGGAACCCTGATTCGCCGCTAACCGTGATCAACATGGTAGGCGCAGAAAAGAACATCGAAAGTTGCTATAGCAGATATCCAATTGGATTGTGGACATCACGGGGACATGCGACATGGTGGAGCAGTATGTGTGCACACGCCTACACGTACTGACTGGTGGGTCTGCCCTCTTCAACTTCTGGGTCAATCTGGATGAGGAGGCGAAGGAGAAAACAAGATTCAACCATATACTCTTTTTTTTGTGGTGGAAAAGGTGCATGGGAATACACTACAGTATATTGAGTACATTATAAATGATATATTGAAATTGCCTTTATGTTCATCATCAGCTCAGCTCTCCTCTGGTAGAGTTGAGAAGTCAGGGGCAATCCAGGCCTTGTTCATTTTTATCTGAGTCAACCTGTCAGCATTGCCAGTGGACAAGCAGATATGCCTATCTGTTATAAAGCCACCAGCAGCACTAAATACACGCTCAGACAGAACGCTGGCGGCAGTGCAGGCTAGCACCGCCATGGCGTAGAGCACAGGTTCGTGACACATGTCCAGCTTGGACACCCAGTAGTTGTATGGCACTGAGGGATCATTTAGGACGCTGACACGGTCTGCTATGTATTCCTTCACCATCTTCCAAAACTTTTCCCTCCTTGTACCACTAGGCCAGGGTGAGGTTGCTGGCGGGGTTTTATGAAAGTGTCCCATGCCTTGGAGAGTGTTGCCCTGCTGTGTGTTCCCCTTGTCTCCCTTCCTCGGTTGCCTAAGGAAGTATGGACTCTGCCGGCCGCGTTCTGGTATTGCACCGTTTTACTCATCCTCTCCACCACAGGAATTAGAGATGAGAAGTTCTCTTTGTAGCGGGGGTCGAGAAGGGTGAATACCCAGTAATCCGTGTTATCTAAAATGCGTATAACGCGAGGGTCGCGGGAAAGGAAGCCTAACATGTAGTCAGCCATGTGTACCAGAGTACCAACAGGCAAGACGTTGATGTCGACATCATAATGACTCTCCATCTCCTCATCCTCCTCCTCCTCTTCTGCCCATCCATGCTAAACAGATGGAATTAAAGTTCCATGGGTACTACCCTCTGTAGCAGAGGCAACTGTCTCCAGCTTCTCCTCCTCCTCCTCTTCATGGTCCAATTTGCGCTGAGAAGACAAACTGTGGGTGGTCTGGCTATCAGTCTGTGTAATGTCCTCCCCCATTTCTTCGTCTGCCACATTTAGAGTGTCGTCCTTAATTGTGAGCAGCGATCGTTTGAGTAGACACAGCAGTGGGATGGTTATGCTGATAATAGCGTTATTGCCACTAACCATCTGTGTGGATTCATCAAAGTTTTTTAAAACCTCACAGAGGTCTGACATCAATGCCCACTCCTCACTTGTGAATAGTGGTAGTTGACTCGAAAGGCGACGGCCATGTTGCAGCTGGTATTCCACAACTGCCCTCTGCTGCTCACAAAGCCTGGCCGACATGTGGAACGTAGAGTTAGAGTGCGTGCTCACAACAGTCAGTGAGCTGGAAGCCACAAGCACTGCTGCAGCATTGACAGACTAGTTGAAGCTGTGGACGACTTGCGGAAATGGGCACACACGCGGCGCGCCTTCACTAGTAGCTCTGACAAATTGGGGTAGGTTTTGATAAACCGCTGAACCACTAAGTTTAAGACGTGGGTTAGGCATGGGATGTGTGTCAGGTTGCTGAGCTCCAAAGCCGTCATCAAGCTACGCCCATTGTGAGACACAACCATGCATGGTTGTAGGTTGAGTGGCGAGAGCCACAGCTCGGTCTGGTCCCTCATACCCTGCCACAGCTCTGCGGCAGTGTGCTGCTTGTCCCCTAAGGAGATCAGCATCAGCATGGCCTGTTGACGCTTACCCACAGCAGTGCTACATTGCTTCCAGCTAGCGACTGGTGGCTGACTGCTGCTGGAGGTGGAAGTGGACGAGGAGGTGGCAGAGGAGTGCAGCGTACTCAAGTTGTGTGTAATGGTGTTCCTGGGTGTAGTAGTGCAATAGACACTAACCTGAGACGGCTGACTCTCTGCAAGGGCAGGTGATTGTAGAAAATGTTCGTGACGCCAGTGCCAATTAAACGGTGGCACGCCGTTTGCGGATAGCAGGAATAAATGAGGAACCACGTGATGTTAAAACAGAACTCCAACTTTAGTAGTTATAAATATAGAGACATTCACGGAAGCGCAGTTCCTTTGCATACAGTCGATTTTTCAATACGGTTGATGCAGGCAATACAGATTGAGCAAGGTGACTACAGAGTGTTAAACACACAGGACTTGCAGTACAGGAGCTTGCACTCTATCTCTGACTGATCCTGGAACATAGCAAATCTTCTCCAAGGCCCAATAACCTAGCTCTGGCTTATATCCTTGGTTTTAGCTTTATAAAGTACCTCCTCTGTTATCTTGAGTACCTCTTGCTTTCTTGAGCTTTGCCTCTGTCTCTTTCTCTCTGCTTCCTCAGACTCTAGAAGCTTCTGAACAGTGGTCTTCCTGCTTCTGCATATATATATATTCAGGAGGGGAACCTTCTCCTTGGATTTGGAACCCGGTTACAGGGACTGCAATACCCTCTCCTGGTCCGCAGGCTTCAGGCCTGGACTTGTCTCTGACATAGTCTAAGCTCCAGCTTCAGACTACAGGCTGCAGCTTTAGACAGACACTTAGACTAGACTCACTTAGACTGACCTTCCTTTCCCTGACTGGGCCTTATATAAACTAGGGCTCCCTAGCTCCCTCTAGTGACTAGAAGCTGGAATGACACCCCTAGCCGGCCTGTACACGCAAGTGTCATAGTAACAGGGAAATACATAACATTACATTACATGACAATTTATAAAGCTGACATATACCAACTTCCCCATAAATAAGGGGGGACGACAGCACACCAAGTGCCACTTTTGTAGTGACGGGCATTACAGTCCCCGTACACTACATACCCCACTGCTTTAAGCTGAGTACGACCTCGTACTCCATCAGGGCTCGCCCAACTGGAATCTCTACCTGAAACAGAAAAAGAGACATGCAGGCATACATATATGTAATTCATCTGCATTTACATTCATATCAGGTCCAATTGGCAAAGATGAAGGGTGGTGACAAGGGGCGTCGTTCTCTTCTCCTCAGGATAGTGAATGGAACTGGGGCGCTGACCTGGCACAGCGTAACATTATAACCAGGATAGTCCATGACAATGAATAAGTCCATAATAGAACAGCAAAATAGATAAAACAGTATAAAAGTTCTTGGAGGCTCAAAGAACAAACATGAGTCCGTACCCAAGTTATTTTCCTATTAAATCACAGAGGCTCTCATGCGGTGGAGTCCATCTCTGGGCACATTTCCTTTTAAAAGAGCAAAAATCTCAGAGGCTCAGGTCCTTTTGAGTCTGTCTCCGGGCACGGTTCCTTAGTATGAAGTTGCACAATAAAAGGACAGCAAAGACAAGTGCTGTAATACCCCTGATCAACCTGAAAAGGGGGTGAAGGGTAAAAGGTGCAACTAAGGAACAGGCACAACTTGGCGTGGGGTAGCAAAAGCAGGCAGGAGGTCCTGGAAACAAACTTGGCTTTGTTGGCTTTATTACTTCAGTGGTCAACACCTACCACTGAGCCGTGGATGAACTGGCAGCCGCAACAAACGACCAGGAAACATAGGACTCCTGTCCTGGAAGGGTTAATACCCTCATTCATTGATGAAATAAATCAAAAGGCCTAGCAGGCTGATTTACAGAGGCATATCATAATCACTTGACCCTGCTGGCAAATATAGCCTGTAGTAGTCCTCTACAGGAGGATGGGCCCACATAACGGTGTTAGGGGGCAGCTGCAGAGTACAGGGGCCCCTAATAGGTATTGGCCCCATGGGCCTAGGGGTAAACCCTTGGGTGGACCGTACCGGTCCCGGCATGATAATTGTGGGATGAAGTGGAGTGGACACCGCCGCCGCAAGCGGTCCGGTGGGCTCTGTGCAACAATTCACAGCAACAGGGGGGTCTTCTTTGGGGCACTGACGGAGCGGTGGCAGCAGAAGGTGGTCTACGGGTGGTGACAGGCACCCTTACCTCATCCTTCTTCGGCGGCGTCTGGATCCTGGCGGTCGCGATCTTGCGCAGCTCCCGCAACTTCTCCTCCAGCCGGACAATCTGCTCACCGATGCTCTCCGTGTCAGAGTCGCTGACATCTGCTGGCGCCGCCGGCGCAGATACAGTCACCGATGGCGCGGACTCGGCCTCTGCAGGTTCTGGTGATGCATCGGGTCTCCGACCCCTCCGGATGTTCTCAAAGGTATTTCGAAGTCCCTTTAGATTTTCCATCTCTTGCATGGTCTTCTCCCGACGAGGCAGCTCGGGGGAAGGATAGGGGTTCACCCATTTTTCCAACACGGTTGGCTGCCAGAAGACGTTAGGCCCAATGAAGGAGCTCCACTCCTGGAAGGCATGATGGGCCGGCTCTGGAGAGCGTTCCGGTTCCCGCTCGCAGCCAGAGTAGTCTTCTTCTTCTGCCTCCCAGTCCTCAGGTTCTCGCTTGGGACGGGTCACGGCAGTGGCATAAGGGCCTCTCAGGCTCTCGGCAGGGGTGAACTCCACTTCCTCTCCCTCGCGGAGGCTGTGCTGATAGGAAGGGAGGTAGTCTCTCTTGACAGACCTTCGGTTAACATATAGGTCTCTGCCAGTCAGGTAATCTTGGATGAACCCGTAGCCACGGGTTTTGTCAAAGGACACCACCACTCCCTTTCTCCTTTCCAGGCGGGGTTGGGTGTTGGTGTGTCTTTCATGGATTGTCTTGGTCAACTCTTCATAATAGATCTTGGTCTTTGTATTCCGCTTTATAGCGGCCTCCCGGATCTCCGCCATTAGTGAGGACCATTTGAAAGAGGGCTGAAAGAAGTCTCTCCACGAGCCATAGCAGGGCTCTGGTTCTTTCTCCCTTGGGCGGCAGGCGGGTTTCTCCGGTCCCGGAGAGTAGGCCGGTTGAGCCTCCTCTGGCTCTACACCAATATCAGTCATCTCTGGTATGTCAGGCGCGGACGCTGCGGCAACGCTCTGTGCACTTTACAACATGCTCGATCCTTCTCTGGAGAGCGATAGGGTCGCGTCAATTAAATCAGCCAGCTCCTCCCACTGCACTGGTGATTGTAGAAAATGTTCGTGACGCCAGTGCCAATTAAACGGTGGCACGCCGTTTGCGGATAGCAGGAATAAATGAGGAACCACGTGATGTTAAAACAGAACTCCAACTTTAGTAGTTATAAATATAGAGACATTCACGGAAGCGCAGTTCCTTTGCATACAGTCGATTTTTCAATACGGTTGATGCAGGCAATACAGATTGAGCAAGGTGACTACAGAGTGTTAAACACACAGGACTTGCAGTACAGGAGCTTGCACTCTATCTCTGACTGATCCTGGAACATAGCAAATCTTCTCCAAGGCCCAATAACCTAGCTCTGGCTTATATCCTTGGTTTTAGCTTTATAAAGTACCTCCTCTGTTATCTTGAGTACCTCTTGCTTTCTTGAGCTTTGCCTCTGTCTCTTTCTCTCTGCTTCCTCAGACTCTAGAAGCTTCTGAACAGTGGTCTTCCTGCTTCTGCATATATATATATTCAGGAAGGGAACCTTCTCCTTGGATTTGGAACCCGGTTACAGGGACTGCAATATCCTCTCCTGGTCCGCAGGCTTCAGGCCTGGACTTGTCTCTGACATAGTCTAAGCTCCAGCTTCAGACTACAGGCTGCAGCTTTAGACAGACACTTAGACTAGACTCACTTAGACTGACCTTCCTTTCCCTGACTGGGCCTTATATAAACTAGGGCTCCCTAGCTCCCTCTAGTGACTAGAAGCTGGAATGACACCCCTAGCAGGCCTGTACATGCAAGTGTCATAGTAACAGGGAAATACATTACATTACATTACATGACAATTTATAAAGATGACATATACCAACTTCCCCATAAATAAGGGGGGACGACAGCACACCAAGTGACACTTTTGTAGTGACGGGCATTACAGTCCCCGTACACTACAGGAGGAGAAGTGGGGGTTTTAGCCAGTAACATAGCTGCTGGCAGAGACCCTGATAGATGTAGGGCCCCTAATCCTGGACGTGGGTAGCACCTGTGACATCCCAGGGTATGACTGATTCCCGGCCTCCACAACATTCACCCAGTGTGCGGTCAGGAAAATGTAGCATCCCTGGCCACCAGCACTTGTCCATGTGTCCATGGTTAAGTAGACCTTCCCAAAAACTGCATTGGTCAGGGCATTGGTGATGTTCTGGGACACATGCTGGTGTAAGGCAGGCACGGCACACCGTGAAAAATAGTGGCGGCTGGGGACTGCGTACCAAGGGATGGCCGCCGGTATCAGGCTGCGGAAGGCCTCAGTGTCCACAAGCCTAAATGGCAACATTTCAATGGCCAGTAATTTAAAAAGTTGCGCATTTAGTGCTATGGCCTGTGGTTGGGTATGTGCGATTGCGTTCAAATGACTGTGTTATGGACATTTTAACGCTGCGCTGGGACAGGGAGGTGGATGTTGTTGCTGCTCATTTTGGTACTGCACAGGTTGCAAACTACCATTATTTTGTCGTCTGCACTTTCCTCAAAAAAGCGCCATACTGCGGAACACCTGCTCCTTGCCCGGTAGATTTACGCATGTAGTGCTCGGTGTAGCGGTTGCGGGCCTGTTTGTTGTGGGCCGACTTCTCCCTTTTGCAACCCCACTGCCTCTTCCAGCCTGTTGAGGTGCTGCGAATCCCTCCCGCTCTGTACTGCTGTTCTCGCTCAGCTTTTCACCTTCCCATGTTGGGTCAGTGACCTCATCATCCACCACCTCATCTTCCACTTCGTCACTCTGCTCATCCTCCTGACTTGACCTAACCACAACCTCAGTGATTGACAACTGTGTCTCATCATCATCCACCTTGTGATTGAATGATTGCTGTTAACCACCGTCATCTTCTTGTGTGTGTCAGGTCCCTCTTCAAGCGTGCTGGGCAAATGTAATAGTGGCGCTAGATAGAGCTCCTCGGAATATCCGAGTGTGGGATCACTCGTTTGGCAAGCCTCTCCATGGTGGCAGGAAGGATGATCAGAGTGAGGATTTGGTTGACCAGACTCTTGGCTACATAGACTGGACCTGGTGGAAGAGAGGGTTGTGCTTAACTGACTGGAAACATTATCTTCAGCAATCCAACTGACCGCCATGTGCTGAGCATAGCGATGCTCGAGCCGAACCGGTATTCGGCCGAGCATGTTCGCTCATCACTACTCTTAATACAATGTCTAGAAAACAGAAGAGTGGAAACTGAAAGACCCATGCCTCATCACCCAAGAGTCAGAAAGTGGGTAGTTTTAGTAGTAGTAGTAGTAGTAGACCACAGTTCTCCATGGCTTCCGATAGGCAACTGACCAACTGTTCGCACTGGTCCGACAGTGTTGTCCTGTGCCGCCCAGCTAAGTTGGACATGAAGCTGGGTACAGTGTATTTTTTTTTTCTGGTGCACTGGCAGCAGGCACAGTTTCATTGTGTCCAGGGCCACGGCCTCTGCGTGCACCATCAGCATCACGCCCACTTCCCCGTCCCTTAGTGCTCGCCTTCTTCACATTAATGGTTTTGTCACTATATGTGGCGCAGATTGTTTTACAGTCCGCTAAAGACACAGTTTTCGGACGCAGGACAGTATATGTCACAGAAACCCACAGAATATGGACACTATTTTAGGCCCAGATTATTGGAATTTGCAATACAGACACTGTTTTATGATGTGGTACAGTATTGGTTACAGAACACCACAGATTATTGGAATCTGCAATACAGACACTGTTTTCTGATGTAGTACAGTATTTGTTAACAGAACACCACAGAATATGGACACTATATTATACCCAGATTATTGGAATTTTCAATGCAGACACAGTTTTCGGATGCAGGACAGTATATGTCACAGAAACCCACATATTATGGACACTATATTAGGTCCAGATTATTAGAATTTGCAATACAGACACTGTTTTTGGATGCAGGAAAGTATATGTCACAGAAACCCACAGAATTATTGGAATTTGCAATACTGAGACTGTTTTCTGATGTAGTATAGTATTGGTTACAGAACACCACAGAATATTTTCGGATGGCATACTCTATATGTCACAGAAAACAACACACTATGGACACTAGATTAGACCCAGATTATTTAAATTTATGCTAAAGAAACAGTTTTCGGATGGAGTACTGTATATGTCATGGATGTGTATTAAATGCACACTATAGACAATAAATGTGGCACTGATTATTTGAATTTACGCAAAAAGACAAAGTCTGCGGATGATGTACAGTATATGTCACTAAGAGGTATTAAAGAAAAATATCTTGCTGCTGTCAAACATACACACACAGTATTCCTTAAAAGGACTTTGGGGTCTTTGAAAAGCTTTTGGTAGTAAAAACAACAAATCTCTCTCCCTGTCCCTTCCTCAGCACGGATGTCCCTCAGACTGATCAATTTTAGCGCAGGTAAAAATATATTGCTGCTCTAATACACACACACACACTAGTCCTTAAAAGGACTTTTGGGTCTTTGAAAAGCTTTCTTAGAATAATAACTGTGAATTTCGTTCCCTACACTGCCTTTTCCTTCCTACGCTCTGCTCTCCCTGACTATGACTGATCCCAGCACGTGTCATCGGGTGCTATATAGTCCCCGATAACGCGTTCCGGCCAGCCAATCACTGTAATGCCAGCAGTCAACATGGCTACTCGCATGACAGTGATGGCAGTACTTACCTGCATGTTTATTGGCTGCTTAGTAGACGCAAAACGTGCGGGGAGGAGACTCGAGCATGGCGCTCGAGCACATGCGGTACTCGGCCGAGTACCGCCATGTGCTGAGCATAGCGATGCTCGAGCCGAACCGGTATTCGGCCGAGCATGTTCGCTCATCACTACTCTTAATACAATGTCTAGAAAACAGAAGAGTGGAAACTGAAAGACCCATGCCTCATCACCCAAGAGTCAGAAAGTGGGTAGTTTTAGTAGTAGTAGTAGTAGTAGACCACAGTTCTCCATGGCTTCCGATAGGCACCACATTATCATTGAGGACAAAGAGAGTGAGAGTGTGGACTAGATAGCGTACTCCTCCTCTGTCACAGTAGGATGATGTTGAGGTCACTTTGAAGTCTGATACTGTGCCTTGAATCCAGCAGTCACAGCATTCCTCTTGCTTCTTCTCCTTTCGGCACCAGAAAAGCATGCTGCTTGCATTATCTCTGTCTTCACTGCCCCCTCCAAGTAGGGCGTCTTTTTTTCCCTGATAAGAGGCAGCAAAACCCCAAGAACTATGGAAGATACTCAAGAGAGTCTTCCTGTTAATGACTTGTGTACGAATCGTCAGTATTTGGACTGCTATGAGGCAGGGCCAGATCTGATTCTATTGTGTTCAGCTCTGGAACTGGTAATGCCTCTGATACTGTACTACTCCTAACCTAAGATATAATACAGCACTCTATACAGCATTTCTTCCCACACGTCAATCCATGTATCTACTGAAACCCAATAAAACTAAAACAATACAGAAATTTCATAGAAAGACAATTACCCAAAGTACATTTTTCATATATAAAACACAGATGTGGTCTGCTCACAATATTTAGCTTTTACATGAAAAAAAATAAAAATCAATACAAATGTTCTGAGCTGTAACTGTCTCATCCCGGTTTAGTTTTTTTCCTTATTTTAGGAGAACACTTGGAGAAAACACAATCCTCATAGAAAAAGACCTTTTCCTCCAAACAGATAATGCAGCTCAGTTGGTCCCTGTTCCTTTGTGAAATAATAAAACCATACATCTTCTCTTCCGACTGAGATACCAATTTAGCAATCCACAAATGGGACTTATACACTTGCTGTACTAATTAACACTGCTAGCTAATTTGTCAGAGACTTAAAAAAAATAATATATATATATATATATATATATATATATATATTCTAGAAGGGTTTAAACTGCAGCTATCCCACTGTGAAAAATTGAAATGTTTTATTGTAGATTTACCAAGTTCTCCCAGTAGCAAAACCAACAGCAACTCTTCTCTTCTCTTCTGCTTAAAAAAATGTAAATGTGATTTGATTCCCATTAAAGGCATTTAACTTGCAAATCTGAGCATCACACTGCAAGCGCTTCTAACCGCAGCTCTGCATTTTGATTAGCCTCAGGCTGTGATACCTCTGATGAATTAGTAATAGGACTAAGAGGAGGTAATAAATAAAGGTTAACGCTAATTGTGAGAGTCAACTATACGGTAGCATCATTTTTCTTATATTTTTTATTTTTGAATACATAAAAAAAACTAGAGAAATGGTAATAAAAAACGAAGGATCTGAAAAAAAGTCTACTTTCATTAGTATTATTTACATTGTATTTGAATTATGTTTTAAAAATGTTATTAAATGACAAACAGTGTGTGTATCTTAAAGTATATAAACGTATAAAATATATAGCTCTATTACAAGCTTTTGACTTAAAATCAGGAATCAATACTCAAGAATAGGACTCTAAAGGGTCCAGGATTACTATAGATTTTAACAGATATGCTTATGTAGTTGCCTCCCCCATGTTCTGCATACTTTGGACAATCCTGACCCATTTTCACTGTGTAAACAAATCACTCTGGTTTGTTTACATCCTGTATGTAACACTTCCTGTATCCAACCAAACCCATGAGGTCCTTCACCTTTCTCCACTATAGCTCCAAGCCCACCCCAAGCAATGACAATCTACTCCCATTTAGCTAGTTACATAGACACTCCCTTATCACTGCCCCTGTTGCTGTTTTATCACACCCATAGACATAACCTCAAAAGAAATAAGAAAAAGTGTGCAGGGTATCTGAACTTGTGCAGATCACTGACTGACTAAAAATGTTGCCGGCTTTGAATCCACAAAGCTGGGGTGTAACGGGTGCCTTAATTGTTTTCCTATTGCGGTAGCAAAGTCTGTAATGTTTTATGCAAGTTGCCTTGCTGACTCATGCTGTAGCCATAACATTCTCTTTCTCTCTCTGACAAAGTGGCAGAGGACACACAGAGAACTGTTATTCTCCGGAAGCTTCTAGCTGGAAGCCTGGGGAAAGGAACAGCTGCAGTCTGATCCCTCTCCTTCAAGCCCATCCTCCTACACTGCCTACAGAGGTGTTTGGTAATGAATTATGTATTTGTGTAAAAAACAAGTGCAGTACATATATATATATATATATTGTGGGGGTTTGATCTGGTAGACAGGCTAGCGGACGCAGTATAGAGGCAATGACAAAGTCTTTAACTTAAACAGTTCAGTGTTTATTCACACATAAGAAAAAATAAAAATGACCGTTCACAGTCTTGGTATTTGTTCACACCATGCAATGTCCATAGAACAAAATCTTCACCTGGTTAGCAGCTTAACATCCGCAGTCCACAGCAGGCTTTAGGGCCCTGTTTCCCGGCATACGGCTCTCAGCCCTTTAGCACGGCACAAATTCACAGGTCCCAAAACACAGAGACTCCCCAGCTTCTCTGTCAGATGGAGGAAAAACCACACCCAGCTGAGACTGCTGGCTGGGTTTTATATAGTTTTATATAGACCAAAAAAGACCCGGCCTGGAGCGTGGGGGGAAGCCACCCACCCAGCACTTTGGCTACTCCCAGTAAGAGCCGGCCCGGATCGGCTTTACAGCCATACTAACAACAAAACAGTGTCAGTCAGCACTAGCTGCAGCTGACTCTTAAATTTACCGGATCTTACCTCACCGAGGCCAGGAATCTCGGTGTCACACACCTTCCATCAATGACGGCCCCTTGCACCTTCCTACATACCTCCCCCCTTTGTTCAACCCTGAGGGGGTGGACACCCGCCAGACAGTGTACTTGGGACAGGGCAACTGCTTTTCCCTGTAACCTACCTGCCCTATGTTCCACGGAAAACTTGAAGTTTTGTAAAGATAACCATCTGGTGACCTGAGCATTCCTCTCTTTGGCTTGGCTCATCCACTTGAGAGGGGAGTGGTCGGTCACCAGACAGAACTTTCTCCCCAACAGATAATAGCGGAGAGACTCGAGTGCCCACTTGATAGCCAGGCAATCTCTCTCCACTATACTGTACCTAGTCTCGGATGGGGTAAGTTTGCGGATCAGGAAAACAACAGGATGTTCCTCCCCATTCATGTCCTGAGAGAGTACAGTTCCGAGGCCTACTTCAGAGGCATCGGTCTGTACCACAAGCTCCCTCTTGAAGTCAGGCGTCACCAATATCGGGGACCCACACAGGGCAGACTTCAAAGTTGAAAAAGCCTTTTCCGCCTGCTCATTCCACTGAACCGTCACTGACTTGCGTCCCTTGAAAAGGCCTGTCAATGGTGCAGCGACTGTAGCAAAATTGGGGACAAACCTCATATAGTACCCCACCATACCCAGGAACGACTTTACTTGCCGAGTAGTGACAGGTCGGGGCCAATTCCTAATTGCCTCAATTTTGTTCACCTGAGGTTTAATAATTCCACGCCCAATCACATATCCCAGGTACTTGGTCTCTTCTAACCCTATCGCTCACTTTTTTTGGGTAGAGGTGAAGCCAGCCTTCCTAAGGGAGTCCACTAAAGACTGTACTTTAGGTAGGTGACTTTCCCAGTCAGTGCTGTGGATAACGATATCGTCCAGGTACACCGAAGTGTACCGACGATGTGGACTGAGTACAATGTCCATTAGCCTTTGAAACGTGGCGGGAGCGCCATGTAGACCAAAGGGTAATACCTTGTTCTGATACAGCCCCTCTGGCATGATGAAAGCTGTTTTTTCCTTGGCAGCCTCCGTCAAGGGTACCTGCCAGTACCCTTTGGTGAGGTCCAACACAGAAAAATACCGGGCTTGGCCCAACTTCTCAATAAGCTCATCCACTCGGGGCATGGGATATGCGTCAAACTTGGACACCTCATTCAGTTTGCGGAAGTCGTTACAGAACCGCAATGTCCCGTCTGGCTTGTGTATTAGGACTATCAGACTGGCCCATTCACTTTTTGACTCCTCGATGACACCTAGCTGGAGCATTAGCTGCACTTCCTCCACGTTGGCTTGTCGCGGAGCCTCGGGTACCCGGTATGGTTTTAACCTGACTTTTGCCTGAGGCTCAGTAATAATGTCATGTCGGACTATGGAAGTGCTGGATGATGAGATCTGCAGTTGGGTGCTCACGGAGGACGATTCATCGCCTAGTATCAAAGTAGAAAATTCGTGGCACACCAGAATCAATTCATGCTTATTTAATCAGTAGACGTATTACATCATTCCTTATCAATTCATGTAACATAGTAACATAGTACATAAGGCCGAAAAAAGACATTTGTCCATCCAGTTCGGCCTGTTATCCTGCAAGTTGATCCAGAGGAAGGCAAAAAAACAAACAAACTGTGAGGTAGAAGCCAATTTTCCCCACTTTAGGGGAATAAAAATTCCTTCCTGACTCCAATCAGACTAACTCCCTGGATCAACGACCCCTCTCTAGTAGCTATAGCCTGTAATATTATTACGCTCCAGAAATACATCCAGGCCCCTCTTGAATTCCTTTATTGTACTCACCATCACCACCTCCTCAGGCAGAGAGTTCCATAGTCTCACTGCTCTTACCATAAAGAATCCTTTTCTATGTTTGTGTACAAACCTTCTTTCCTCCAGACGCAGAGGATGTCCCCTCGTCACAGTCACAGTTCTGGGGATAAATAGATGATGGGATAGATCTCTGTACTGACCCCTGATATATTTATACATATTAATTAGATCTCCCCTAGTCGTCTTTTTTTTAAAGTGAATAACCCTAATTTTGATAATCTTTCAGGGTACTGTAGTTGCCCCATTCCAGTTATTTCTTTAGTTGTCCTCCTCTGGACCCTCTCCAGCTCTGCTATGTCTGCCTTGTTTACAGGAGCCCAGAACTGTACACAGTACTCCATGTGTGGTCTGACTAGCGACTTGTAAAGTGGTAGGACTATGTTCTTATCACGGCATCTATGCCCCTTTTGATGCAACTCATTATCTTATTGGCCTTGGCAGCAGCTGCCTGACACTAGTTTTTGCAGCTTAGTTTGCCGTTTATTACAATTCCTAGATCCTTTTCCATGTCAGTGTTACCGAGTGTTTTACCATTTAGTATGTACGGGTGACTTGCATTATTCCTTCCCATGTGCATAACCTTACATTTGTCAGTGTTAAACCTCATCTGCCACTTATCTGCCCAAGCCTTCAATCTATCCAGATCCCTCTGTAGTAGTATACTGTCCTCTTCAGTGTTAATTACTTTACAGAGTTTAGTGGCATCTGTGAAAATTGATACTTTACTATGCAAGCCTTCTACAAGATCATTAATAAATATATTGAAGAAAATAGGGCCCAATACTGACCCCTGTGGTACCCCACTAGTGACAGTGACCCAATCTGAGTGTGTACCATTAATAACCACCCTCTGTTTTCTATCATTGAGCCAGTTACTTACCCACATACAGACATATTCTCCCAGTCCAAGCATTCTCATTTTATGTACTAACCTTTTATGCGGTACAGTGTCAAATGCTTTGGAGAAGTCCGGATATACGACATCCATTGATTCGCTGCTGTCAAGTCTAGAACTTACCTCCTCATAGAAACTGATTAAATTAGTTTGGCATGACCGATCCCTCACGAAGCCATGCTGATATGGTGTTATTTGCTTATAGTATAATACATCCGTATTCAATATACAGGGAGTGCAGAATTATTAGGCAAGTTGTATTTTTGAGGATTAATTTTATTATTGAACAACAACCATGTTCTCAATGAACCCAAAAAACTCATTAATATCAAAGCTGAATATTTTTGGAAGTAGTTTTTAGTTTGTTTTTAGTTTTAGCTATTTTAGGGGGATATCTGTGTGTGCAGGTGACTATTACTGTGCATTATTATTACGCAAGTTAACAAAAAACAAATATATACCCATTTCAATTATTTATTTTTACCAGTGAAACCAATATAACATCTCAACATTCACAAATATACATTTCTGACATTCAAAAACAAAACAAAAACAAATCAGTGACCAATATAGCCACCTTTCTTTGCAAGGACACTCAAAAGCCTGCCATCCATGGATTCTGTCAGTGTTTTGATCTGTTCACCATCAACATTGCATGCAGCAGCAACCACAGCCTCCCAGACACTGTTCAGAGAGGTGTACTGTTTTCCCTCCTTGTAAATCTCACATTTGATGATGGACCACAGGTTCTCAATGGGGTTCAGATCAGGTGAACAAGGAGGCCATGTCATTAGATTTTCTTCTTTTATACCCTTTCTTGCCAGCCACGCTGTGGAGTACTTGGACGCGTGTGATGGAGCATTGTCCTGCATGAAAATCATGTTTTTCTTGAAGGATACAGACTTCTTCCTGTACCACTGCTTGAAGAGGGTGTCTTCCAGAAACTGGCAGTGGGACTGGGAGTTGAGCTTGACTCCATCCTCAACCCGAAGGCCCCACAAGCTCATCTTTGATGATACCAGCCCAAACCAGTACTCCACCTCCACCTTGCTGGCGTCTGAGTCGGACTGAAGCTCTCTGCCCTTTACCAATCCAGCCACGGGCCCATCCATCTGGCCCATCAAGACTCACTCTCATTTCATCAGTCCATAAAACCTTAGAAAAATCAGTCTTGAGATATTTCTTGGCCCAGTCTTGACGTTTCTGCTTGTGTGTCTTGTTCAGTGGTGGTCGTCTTTCAGCCTTTCTTACCTTGGCCATGTCTCTGAGTATTGCACACCTTGTGCATTTGGGCACTCCAGTGATGTTGCAGCTCTGAAATATGGCCAAACTGGTGGCAAGTGGCATCTTGGCAGCTGCACGCTTGACTTTTCTCAGTTCATGGGCAGTTATTTTGCGCCTTGGTTTTTCCACACACTTCTTGCGACCCTGTTGACTATTTTGAATGAAACGCTTGATTGTTCTATGATCACGCTTCAGAAGCTTTGCAATTTTAAGAGTGCTGCATCCCTCTGCAAGATATATCACTATTTTTGACTTTTCTGAGCCTGTCAAGTCCTTCTTTTGACCCATTTTGCCAAAGGAAAGGAAGTTGCCTAATAATTATGCACACCTAATATAGGGTGTTGATGTCATTAGACCACACCCCTTCTCATTACAGAGCTGCACATCACCTAATATGCTTAATTGGTAGTAGGCTTTCGAGCCTATACAGCTTGGAGTAAGACAACATGCATAAAGAGGATGATGTGGTCAAAATACTCATTTGCCTAATAATTCTGCACGCAGTGTATGTTGCAGTAGTACAGTTTAGTAGAAAATCACAATAGTGGGTAGCTAATTAATACTTAACATTTATTAGTATCAGTAGTAAAATAATAGGCCCTTTAATAGTCATAAATTTTTTTATTAAATCTGAATGTAACCTATTTGCTGCATAGGTATCTCTAGATAGCAATGCTATCAAAGAGTGGGAGGGGACCACAAAAAGTGCAGGGATAGTAATATCAATAGAGCAAGAGGAAGAGATGCACAGTGAGAAAGACACACTGCTGGGTCAAAAGCCCTAGGTGTCCCTTGCGCTATCTCCTTATCCCCTATTCTACTGACACTGTCCCTATCGTCACCCTACCTAGACATGGACTGCCCAGCTTTTTCCAACAGAGAGAATGTGGTCCAGTAGATCCCAAAAAAAACAACACAACAATCTGTTCGGCTTAGGGAGGGCACACAAAGACGGACAAAAACAGGTGTGAGGTGGGCTATGCTGCGTCACAATGTGGCTAGGGTAGCTTAAAACACTGAGAGCACGCACCTCCCTTGGGTCGGTTAAAGATCCCTTGATAAAGATAAACAAAAAGCGTCCCGACGCGTTTCCTTGAAGGTTAGCAATTCCTCAGGGGACTATATCCTTTATATGTGACCACAGAATGAAATAGGTCACTTTCTCAAATGAGCAACAAGAGACACACATTGGCTGTTTATCAAGTGCAAACAGTACAGAAAGACCACACTGCTGGTAACTATTAGATATATTGTCACCAATTCAATCAAGTGTCTCAGGTCATATATTAGTGACCCTTTGATATCAGGTCACCATCAAATCAAGAGGTGTACTTGGATCATCACTCAAATAAATCTCAGGCCACTCTAGTCTAAGTGGCTCAAAATTTCTAGTGACCAACCATTTAAGGGTCACCAGTCAAATCAGGTGTGATCTATGAAGCACAATGTGTCTGTGAACAATTGACATCTCAGATTGTACAGGGATTAATTATCACTAGTGATCACTAGTTTGGGCATATAAAGGCTAAAGAGGAGGGATTAATTATCACTAGTGATAATTAATCCCTCCTCTTTAGCCTTTATATGCCCAAACTAGTGATAATTAATCCCTCCTCTTTAGCCTTTATATGCCCAAACTTGTCTTAGTGTGTTTGTACCTCCTGACGAAGCCTACGTGGCGAAACACGTGTTGAGGTTGAAGCAGTGGGAGAACCGTGTCACAATTTTTCAGCAGCAACATGGGTAGGTAACATGGTATCTGGATTAGGGTGGGACTAGTGGCTTACAGTTATTGTTATATGCCATTTTTATGAGTAGTATTGCACCGTCCAATTTCACCCTACAGCATCCATTGCTTGGATGCTGTGAATAAGAGCTAGGTAGTTGTTCAACACTAGGGGACAGCAATTGCACCCGCAACTACTCCTATATTCACAGCTTCTGTTAAATGTTTGTTACCTGCTGTATATGGTCACATCATCCCCCATTGTGATTCTCCACATTGCAGAGCCCTTTTGTAGCCCAGTCTCCATGTTCTGTCCCTTTTGAGTCTCACCTGTAATGATTATGTGATTTATATTGAATAAAATGAGATTTTTTTTACCTTGTTAAATCCTTGCTCTTTTTTTGTACAAGCAATTTTCACTATGTCAGCCGCTTCCCTTGCTTCAGACAAGGGGGCCGAAACCTCTTCCCCTAAGAACCCTGGTCGTGGACTGTCTTCTGTACAGGTTTCCCTATCTTTCCAGGGTTTGAGCAGATTCACGTGGTACATCTGCTTCAGCTTTCGCCTCCCTGGCTGGTGTACCTTGTAATACATCTCTCCAATTTTTTCAAGCACTTCGTAGGGCCCCTGCCACCTAGCCAGGGACTTACTGTCTACGGTTGGTACCAGAACCAATACCCGATCACCCGGGTTAAAGGTCTGGACCCGAGCCTGCCGATTATACAGATATAGCAACGTTAGCGATCCCTTTTTTCGCATAATGAAAGCAACGAATCGCGATACTAACCTGCAATTCATAACAAAGCCAGTAGATGGCAGCATTAACTGGCTGTTTCACACGAGCGGATGCCGTGCGTGACATCCGCTCCGTGAATGACAGTCAAGACCCGATGCAGACTGCAGAAGCACGGAGCATTAACATGACTGATAATGCTCCGTGCCTCTCTGTGATCTCTTTACTACGAAATCACAGTGACAACTTTATCTCACTGTGATTTCGTAGTAAAGAGATCACAGAGAGGCACGGAGCATTATCAGTCATGTTAGTGCTTCTGCTGTCTACATCGGGTCTTGGGTGTCATTCACGCAGCGGATGTCACGCACGGCATCCGCTCGTGTGAAACAGCCCTAACTGTTTAAACTAAACTATATCTAACTCTGTTTAACACATTAAGTTGTATATTAAAGGATTTTTAAAGCTTAATTTTTAAACAGTTACATATTATTTTAATTATTTCAAAACATTTTTTATAACACACAACAAATTAACACACAAGCTACATGCCAAAAGCCAGGTATGATATAAGCCAGCACCTATACATAAAACAGATAACCAGGATACCTTACAATGGCAGCCTGGTGCACTATAAGACATTTAAAACCATCTCTCATCTAACTGAGAGTCAGTAAGTCTCAATGTTGCCTGAGAGCTCTTGGATAGCTTGGGGGACCATGCACCTAAATCTTTATCATTAGGGTGACAAAATTATAATTTTTTAATTTTTTTTTTTATTGCTAGCTAATTCTTCTCTAACTGCTTAGGAAGGCTGCATAAAAATTTACGGGTTTCTAATTGTTCTAATATATATTTAATAACCCATCTATACTGTTTTGTTATGTCAACAAATTTGCATAAATATGAAAGACATAGCACATGTGATTAGCCTACTTTCCACCATGGATAGCACCATCTATTGGATACATAGTCTTATGTCTTACAGTCTGCAGAGTATTCTCATTTTCCTCATGGACAGCTCCATCTATTGGACAGCTGAAACACTGTTTGCAATATCTTGGCCATATTTATGCAAATGAGCTTACTTGACAAAACATTATAGAAAGGTTATTTGAATTGACTTGTAGTTCGGACAATTAGAAAACAGAACATTTTTATGCAGCCCTCTTAAGCAGTGAAAGAGGAGTTATCTACAGCACTTGAGCCGGATGGAAGTGTGAAGTGCTGCTCTCCTGCCTGCATAGCCCTCAAAGCTCCTTATTTTAAGCTTACTGGTTGCCAAAATGGTAAAAATCGGGGGCCAGAAACCCACAGAACAGCCGGGTAACAGCCGATCCCAAAATCAAGCTGGAGAGATGGAGAGATACATCAAAAAGACGGCGGCAGCGAGCCGGGAATCCAAGATGGCGCCCGACACCCCACGCTCTGCACACAAGCTAGCAACAGCAGCCGGCGGCGATAAGGTAGGGGATGACCCCAGTGAAACGGACTGTCTGCCCATTTCTAGAGCCTTCCTAAAAGAAGCTCTTGCAGAAGCCCTGGGCCCCCTTAGCATAGATATCTCCTTGATAAAAGAGGATGTTCAGCATATAGGACGGAGGGTTGAAGTATTGGAAGAAACCCAGGCCAAGATCCTGCAACATCAGGCTGAAGTAACATCTAGCTTGTCTCTTGCTCAATGCCATATAAATTCGCTCTACACGACCATGGAAGATCAAGAAAATAGAAGCAGGCGGAACAACCTGCGTTTTAGAGGCATTCCGGAATCGGTAGCTTCTATTGATATTCCAGAAACTGTAATTCAAATCTGCTTGAAAATTTTAGGCCCTGATTCAACGCATGAGGTTTTGATTGAGCGGGCTCATAGAGCTCTCAGGCCTAAACCGCAAGTGAATGAGCCCCCCAGAGATGTTATCTGCAGGTTTTTGCATTTTCCTGTCAAAGAAGCCATCCTGGCAAGTGCCAGAAATTCCAACGTGGATTGGGAAGAAAATAACATCACCATCTTCCAAGACCTGGCGCAATCGACCCTAAAAAAGCGTAAATCCCTGAGACCTCTCACCGAATGGCTGCGGCAACACAGAATTCTATACAGGTGGACATTTCCATTTGGCCTATCCTTCCTGCATGACGGACGTCGCATTCATATCTCATCTTTTGCAGACCTGGATAAAGCCTATGACCTTCTCCAGATCTCTCCTCTGCCTATTGAGAACTGGGACATGGTTCAGAACTTAATCAGCTTACCTGACCTTCCTAGGGTGATCCCCTGGGAACCCCCTGGTACCCCAAAGCCCCAAAGAAATAGAAGGGGGAATTCATTCTCCACCCCTAAGCGTCTGACCATGGTAGAAAAAGAATTGGCTATGTCTTAACCGCCTTTATTTAGGTGTTATATAAATAATATAGTATGTGAAATACTAACTCCTGGTTAATATTATATCTATAGATAGGTGACAACATCCTTGATACCGTACAGAGAACCTGCCCATTGATTTCATATTCATCTGGTTAAATTTTGCTCTCTGTCCGGTATCAGATGTAGAAACAGTAGGGATCTCTCTCCTTTGAGACTCCCATCTGGTTTTAAGATTAATCCAGTCACATTCTCTATTATCATCATTAAGCTATTTAAGATATTAATTTAACCTACTATGCATATGAGATCTTGTGAGACACCTAATGTCGCTCATATATATATCTTTTAATACTAATGCAGGAACTAATCCCTCCCACATTTAGCTTGTCTTCTACTAGTTTTCATGTAGACAATTACTATCAGGATCTCCTAATGTTCATACAGGACCCCCTGATTCTTCCTACAATAATATATAAAATAAAAATTTCCAGTATAAGATGCATTACAGAGGGTAATGCTTCTGGGTAAGACACCCTATCCCCCCCGTATAAGATTCCTAACCAGACAGGCACTATTGTTATGTCTCAATATGTTCTGATGATACTTATTCATCTTTTGGCTTCAGCCATTGTTTTGTCCTTTGTTTTATACTGTTATTGTTATTGTTTTGACAGGTACTCTAAAACTACTCTATTACTCTCTCAGATGGGTAAGCAGGTTCGCCTGCAGATTCAGAGGTCGCGGATTGTGATTCCCCTGGGTGAATGGATGCTCCTGAGCTTCCCTCGTGGCCGTACTCTCTCCTCCATCTTGCTGCTAGTTGGTCAGTTTTTCTATAATACAACATATATTCCATACACAATTTTTTCTTCCTATGAAACAATATGGCGGATATTAAATTAGCTTCTTACAACGTTAAGGGCCTGAGATCCCCTTCTAAGAGATCACAGATTTTCTCTCTATTACATAGGGAAAGATGCTCAGTGGTCTTTTTACAGGAGACACATTTTAAACATGGAAATTACCCCAACCTTTCTCATTCCAAATTTCCTTGCTGGTACCATTGTGGTGCTGGAGGTGCGGCCTCGAGGGGAGTCTGCATAGGTTTTTGTGGGAGAACCCCCTTTCAATACAAAACACATGTCCAGGATCCAGAGGGTCGATACTTGATCCTTATAGGTCAGGTGAGACAAACTATGTTCACTTTTGTAAACATATATGCCCCAAATGTAGACCAAAATAATTGGCTCACTCCAGTCCTTTCTTTGATAGAGAAATATAGGGAAGGCTTTCTAGTTGTGGCAGGTGATTTTAATATAGCCCTGAACCCCCTAACAGATACTTCCTCCAAAAAATCACCTGTCTCGTCGAAGACTCTTAGGTTGTTACGTTCCAAAATGCATAACCTGGGAGTCTTGGATGTCTGGCGCTGCCACAATCCTGAAACTATTGATTACTCCTTTTACTCCGCTGCTAATAATTCATATAGTAGAATCGATTATATTTTTATCCCGAAGGAAAAGTTGCAGTACTGCTCATCCCCAAAAATTGGAAACATCACCTTGTCCGATCATGCCCCGATTTTCTGTGATATATGCCCAGATCAAAAAACCAATAGACAAACCAACTGGAGATTTAATGAATCCCTACTGAATAACACAAAACATACTGCTCTCATATCCTCTTTTCTTGAGGAATACTTCTTAATAAACAACACCCCTGAGATATCTCCTCAAGTTCTCTGGGATGCTCATAAAGCATATATTAGAGGCAGGCTGATTGGTCTCTGCTCTTTTCTAAAGAAAGAATCAGAGAAAAAATTAAGCGATTTACTTAAAAAGATACATGCTGCGGAAAATGCGCATAAACAGTCCTTGAGTGATTTGCGCCTGGCGGAACTCTCTTCCCTTAGAGCTCAATTAAAAAATTTTTTGAATGAGCGCTCTGCCAAATTTTTCTTGAATGTTCAGCAAAAAATTTTCGCCCATGGCAATAAAGCCTCTAAATATGTGATAAACCACATTAAACAGAGGAGGGGTTCCCGCTTTGTGCAATCTCTGAAACAGCAGCAAGGTTCTCTAACATTCAAATCGGAAGAGACAGCTGACCAATTTAGATTATTTTATAGTTCTCTCTATAACCTCCCAGTCCCAGACCCACCCAATCCCTCCCTAGACAGGGAAACTAATATTAATTCTTTCTTAGACACACTAGATCTCCCAGTATTAACTCTCACACAACGAGAGTCTTTAGCCAAGCCTTTCACAGTCCTGGAATTAGAGGCTGCTATTAAAGCTACCCCCAGAGGTAAATGCCCCGGCCCAGATGGTCTCCCTATAACTTATTTTTCATCCTTCAAGAGCACACTTCTACCCTACCTACTGCCTGTCTGCAACTTGGCAATGTCCAATTTCCATCTTTCACCTGATATGACTAAAGCCACTATAACAATAATACCCAAAGAGGGCAAAGACCCCACATTATGCTCTAACTATCGCCCAATTTCTCTACTTAATGTAGACCTAAAACTTATAGCTAAAATGCTGGCCACTAGACTACAGAAGTTCTTACCAGATCTAATCCACCCAGACCAAGTAGGCTTTGTGAAAGGAAGGGAGGGGAAAGATAATACTACAAAAATTCTAGACTCCTTGTACTATGCTTCCCATAAACATACTCCCTTGGTTTTGATTGGCACGGACGCCGAGAAAGCGTTTGACAGAGTGGACTGGGCTTATATCAGGTTGACTCTGTTGAAATTTAAATTCCCTGAACCATATGTCAGCGCAATATTTGCAATGTACACTTGCTCCTTGGCGTCCATGTCGGTCAATGGTTTACTGTCCTCTTGCTTTTCTATTAAAAATGGGACTAGACAGGGATGCCCCCTTTCACCCCTTATATTTGTGCTAGTGATGGAATCCCTTCTGCAGGCCCTTAGACAAAATAGAGATATCCAAGGTTTAAAAATTGGAACAAGCGAATTCAAACTAGCAGCGTTTGCGGATGACTTTACTAATCATTACCGCCAACCCTCACAAATCCATGCCCAAGATCCTATCAACTCTTAGTCTTTTTGGTTCTCTTTCAAACTTTAAGATGAATCCCTCCAAGACCCAAGTGCTCCATATAGGACTTTCTCCTGCTAGTATTTTATCTCTTCAAACAAACTCCCCATTCGATTGGAGATCCCAACAGTTAACTTACTTAGGAGTTAAACTATCCCCCCATTTAACTAATTTATTCAGACTAAACTATAGCCCTCTTTTAACCTCTATACAAGTTCAGATAGACTCTCTGGATTCCAAATACCTCTCATGGTTTGGTAGGAAGAACATTTTTATGTCCCTGATTATGCCGAAACTCACCTACCTGATGCAAGTTCTGCCTATTGAAATACCCAAAACATATTTTGTCTCTCTAAATAAAACTATTCGCAGGTTTATTTGGCAGGGTAAAAGCCCCCGTATTTCCTTTGAAACGCTAACCAAGCCTAGGGCTAAAGGTGGTATAGGTCTTCCTGACCCTGAAGCCTACATGAGGGCAATCCAATTATCCAGGGCCATAGACTTGGTTAGAGAACCTACTCACAAATTTTGGCCTAAATTAGAAAATGCTCTACTCCCATCCCCAATCCGGGCTCTTATGCTCGCAAATAAGCCACTCCCTCCACCTAACTTGATACCTAACCCCCTCACTCGCAACACTCTAAAGGTCTGGAAATGGTTTTCAGCAAGCCCGGATGGTCCTAAATTTCCTTCTCCCCTTTTGCTTTTAAAAGACATCATTAATTTGGCTCCTAAGGAACTAAGAGAGAGTTGCCCAGCAACCCTGAGACATTCTGAGATAGCCATCTCAAAGTTACTAGACAAAGAAGGCTGTATTCTTTCTGATACTGAAATATCTGCATTATTAGAGACACAGATACATAACCCTATTCTACAGCACTTCCTCAAGACTGAGGTTCTGTCGTGGGCAAAAAGTGTCTCCCAAACAAGGGAACCTAACTGGTTTGAAGCAATGTTGGGGTCCAAGATATATCCTTCCAAAACTATATCTAAAATATATAAAAACCTGAAACTTTCTTCCTCCCTTTCTAAACCTGCAATTGTAGGCCTATGGGAAAGAGACTTAGAACGTAGTCTGTCGCCCCAGGAGGTCACCAAACTTTTAATCTCACCTCATAAACTATCCAGATGTATTCGCATACAAGAAAATAGTTATAAAATTCTTATGCGCTGGTATAAGACCCCTGACAAGATATGTTTGTATAGCCCAACAGCATCTGATGTCTGCTGGAGATGTCATACATCAAAAGGCAGCTTCATGCACATTTGGTGGTCATGCGAGCTAATCAAACCTTGGTGGCTCAAGATATTCAAACTATGTAACCAGATATGTCAGGTTTCTCTCCCATGTTCACCTGAAGTAGCCCTGATATCCCTGGGGATGAGCACTTTGGGATCACACAAATCATCCCTTTTCTCACTTTTACTGGCAGCTGCTAGACTTCTCCTACCAACACACTGGCTGTCTACTGACATCCCAAGTATTGACCATTGGACTAACAAAGTAGATCAGATATATAGGCTAGAAGAAATCTCACATTGGGAGGCACATTCTAGATCTTCTTTTCTGAAGGTTTGGTCACCATGGAAGAACTATAGAGGTTTTGCTTAACAACTCACATAGATACATACCTGTTTGACGGTGATTTCTTGTCTTAGTTTTTTGAGGACACTTGTGGGGTATCACACAGGATTCGCCCTTTGTATTAAGCAATAAACTCTAACACTCCTAGCTTTTTTGTCCGACCTGAATCTTACCTATGTTTAATAATAGCTAATACCTGTCAATGTTGGGCATATATGCCCGCCAGTTACTTGAATTAATGACAAATTTTTTTTAAATGTACTTGCCGCTTTCTTTTGTAATCACTTGCAATGTAATTACAATGTATCTTCTTGCTTGTAACTTGCTATGATATCTATAAAACAATAAAAATTGTCAATTAAAAAAAAAAAAAAAGAGGAGTTATCTAGCGTAAAAAAAATAAATAATAATTACAATTGTTTTCAACCTAATGGTAACGACATGTGCACAGGACTCCCTAGAAATCCGAAGTAAACCAATATTGAGACTTACTGGCTCTCTCCATTTGGATAGAGACCTAGTTTAAAATGTCTTAGGCTGCCACTGTGAGGTTTGCTGATGGTATCTGTCTCACAGATAGGACATTGGCTTGCACGTATCTTGCTTATGGCATATAGCCTTCAGTTAAAAAAAGAACTGTTTTGTGTTGTCTTTTGTCATTTTAGTAATAATGGTAGGAAGAGAGCTATATAATAAGTGGTTATTAATATAAGGTAGAGATAAAAAAAAAATTGTTTGTACTTTGTGTTTGATTGTCTGTTTTTTATACACAATTATAGGCACGTGTGTCTATGTCAGTATTGCAATCAACAGAAATATATCTCACACCAGTTGTGACTAACACCAACCAACCCCCAACATTGTCCATCTATTGTTCTCAAGCTGTGATGGAAGAAAGGAGATGCACTACGCCTTTGTTATTTTTTATTTTTTTTTCTCTTTTAGAACAATACAGTAGATGGAGAATGATTAGGTGGGGGGAGGGTTTAAATTCCACAACATTTGTATTTTTTTTGCCAATGTAGGCTTTCATACTCATTTCGCGGAACAGATGACATCCTGATGCAAACTGAACAGATTTCTTTCCATTCAGAATACATTGGGATATGCCTGATCAGTTATTTTCCAGCATAGAGCCCTTGTCACATGGACTTTGATGTCACCCAGACATGCATCCCCGCGTTTTGGCCTGTCACATGGACTCTGGTGTCACGCGGGGATGCATCCCCACGTTTTGGCCTGTCACATGGACTCTGGTGTCACGCGGGGATGCATGTCCGCGTGACACCAGAGTCCATGTGACATAGGCCAAAACGTGGGGATGCATGTCCGCGTGACACCAGAGTCCATGTGACAAGGGCTCTATGCTGGAAAATAACTGATCAGGCATATCCCAATGTATTCTGAATGGAAAGAAATCTGTTCAGTTTGCATCAGGATGTCATCTGTTCCGCGAAATGAGAGTATGAAAGCCTACATTGGCAAAAAAATACAAAATGTTGTGGAATTTAAACCCTCCCCCCACCTAATCATTCTCCATCTACTGTATTGTTCTAAAAGAGAAAAAAACAAAAAAAAAAAACAAAGGGCGTAGTGCATCTCCTTTCTTCCATCACAGCTTGAGAACAATAGATGGACAATGTTGGGGGTTGGTTGGTGTTAGTCACAACTGGTGTGAGATGCATTTCTGTTGATTGCAATACTGACATAGACACACGTGCCTATAATTGTGTATAAAAAACAGACAATCAAACACAAAGTACAAACAATTTTTTTTTTATTTACCTCTACCTTATATTAATAATCACTTATTATATAGCTCTCTTCCTACTATTTATAACTCCTTATTACTAAAATGACAAAAGACAACACAAAACAGTTATTTTTTTTAACTGAAGGTTATATGCCATAAGCAAGATACGTGCAAGCCAATGTCCTATCTGTGGGACAGACACCATCAGCATACCTCACAGTGCTAGGCTGAGACATTTTAAACTAGGTCTCTATCCAAAAGGAGAGAGCCAGTAAGTCTCAATATTGATTTACTTCGGATTTCTAGGGAGACCTGTGCACATGTCGTTACCATTAGGGTGAAAACAATTATAATTTTAATTTTTTATTTTTACGCTAGATAACTCCTCTTTCACTGCTTAAGAGGGCTGCATAAAAATGTTCTGTTTTCTAATTGTCCGAACTACAAGTCAATTCAAATAACCTTTCTATAATGTTTTGTCAAGTAAGCTCATTTGCATAAATATGGCCAAGATATTGCAAACAGTGTTTCAGCTGTCCAATAGATGGAGCTGTCCATGAGGAAAATGAGAATACTCTGCAGACTGTAGGACATAAGACTATGTATCCAATAGATGGTGCTATCCATGGTGGAAAGTAGGCTAATCACATGTGCTATGTCTTTCATATTTATGCAAATTTGTTGACATAACAAAACAGTATAGATGGGTTATTTAATATATATTAGAACAATTAGAAACCCGTAAATTTTTATGCAGCCTTCCTAAGCAGTTAGAGAAGAATTAGCTAGCAATAAAAAAATAAAAAAATAAAAAATTATAATTTTGTCACCCTAATGATAAAGATTTAGGTGCATGGTCCCCCAAGCTATCCAAGAGCAACATTAAGACTTACTGACTCTCAGTTAGATGAGAGATGGTTTTAAATGTCTCATAGTGCACAAGGCTTCCATTGTAAGGTATCCTGGTTACCTGTTTTACATATAGGTGCTGGCTTGCATTATACCTAACTTTTGGCATGTAGCCTGTGTGTTTTTATGTGTTGTGTTATAAATAGGTATTAAAGTAACTGTAATAAGATAATTATAAATAGTAGGATAAATCTGAACTATAAAATTTGATTAATAGTTGAAGTGTCAGTGTGGTCATTGTAAATTGTCTGTAGGTATGTTCAAATCTTAGAATGTAATAGTTCTATGCGCCATCTGCTAGTTATAAAGATAAATTGCATTCAGATATTTTTGGTTTCTGTTTTTACTTTTGTTATCGTTCTTTGCTTTTGCGATTGTGAAAGGAGTGGTAATGTTGTTACATCTGTAGATCATACTCTGGGCTCTCTGTGCTGCCTCCATATGCTCTCTAACCAGAGGTAAAACAGTTTCCATCTGTCCTTGCATCTGGGTGACGTATTCTGTGCGGTGTGGGTTGTTGTTCCCACGTCTCTTTGGCCACGTCCAGCAGACCGTGAGGGTGTCTGCCGTATAGCAGTTCGAAGGGCGAGAACCCAGTAGAGGCCTGGAGCACCTCTCGCACTGCGAACATGAGATAGGGCAGAAGAAGGTCCCAGTCCCTCCCATCCTTAGAGACCACTCTTTTTAGCATATTATTTTCAAAGGGTTTCTGTCATGAGAAATAATGTTATTCAGCTGACTGACATTAGCGATGTGCTAATGTCAGCAGTACATAACAGTATGCTTTATAACTCCCTGCCTGCCGCCGTTCTCTTAAAATAAAGACTTTAAATATGCTAATGAGCCTCTAGGTGCTATTAGGGCATTGTTTCAGCACCTAGAGGATTGGTCTACGCACCCTTTGGCACGCCCAGGATTTACGGGACGATGAGGAGAACTCGAAAGTCAATCAACTGGACCAGGGCGTGCCAAAGGGTGCATACACTGAGCCTCTAGGTGCTGAAGCAATGCCCAAATAGCACCTAGAGGCTCATTAGCATATTTTAAAGGCTTTATTTTAAGAGAACGGCAGCAGGCAGGGAGTTATTAAGCATACTGTTATGTAATGGTGACATTGGCACATTGCTAATGTCAGTCAGCTACATAACATTATTTCTCATGGCAGAAACCCTTTAATATTTGATTAAACCTCTCTACCAGGCCATCCGTTTGCAGTTGATACACAGATGTCCGTAGCAGTTCTTTGTGGAGCAACTTACAAATTTCCCTCATGACCTTGGACATAAACAGGGTCCCTTGGTCAGTCAGAACCTCCTTAGGCAGACCCACGCGAGAAAACAACTCCATTAACTTCTTAGCTTTGGATGATGTATGCCTCCGGGTACCGAGTGGTGTAGTCGAGGACAACCAATATGTGTTGGTGTCTTCTAGCAGACTTCGGTACTGGGCCTACGAGATCCATACCGATTTGCTCGAATGGGACCTCGATAATCGGGAGAGGTACCAGGGGACTACGGAAATGTGGCTGGGGGCTAGTTATCTGCGTCCGGTTGTTGTGGTTCCCCCATCTACTATTAATACATTTTCCCAGGCTCGGGATAGGGTTGGGTCCCGATGTTGTGCAGTACCAAAGTTATCCCTGGAAAACATTGAGGTCGGCTAGCTCTTGACCTGGCGGCAAGTCCTCCACGTCTCCCCCTCTTCCACCAAAGGGGCGGTCACCCCTACTGCTGGCCCTTCGGGCTCAGGTTCCCAGGGTTCTGGTTTCCCCCCTGAGCAGAGCTACTCTGCTAGGGTCACATCTGTCTCACGGGTATCGGTAACTTTCGTATCCGGCCATAGTGCTGGGAAACTGGGGTAGTCTCTCCCAATTATTAGTTCATACGGTAATTTTGTGGTGACTTGCTGGCCTCCGTTGATATAGAGACCAGGGCAGTGGGATAGTTCTTTAAGTCCCCATGAATGCACACAACACCGACCTTTCGGCCAGTTTACTCGACGGGCAGCACCAGGGCAGCTCTTACCAGGGACACCAGGCTCCCTGAATCCAGCAGTGCCACCGCCAGAGTGTCCCCCACTTCCACCTGGCACAGGTAGATATTGGCTACAGTCTCGGAGGTACCTGTAGCACACAGCTTCCTAGCATACAATGAGTGGTGGTAACCATAGTTGGGATACATGGGTTCAGCCCGATGGGGACAGTCGGCCCCTATGTATTCAGGCTCGTGACACTGCCAGCAAACCACCGGAGCTGGGTCTGCAGGGGATGCGTCCCGGGCGGGTTTGGCTGGAACCGGTCGCTGGGTCTGGGGTGGAGATTTCCAGGGTTTGACTGGCCCCCTCCCAAAATAACCCCCCTGCAGATTTCTGGTGGCCTCATAGCGCTTTACCAGGTTGACCATCTCTAAGGCATTACCAGGAGACACCTGGCCGATCCAGTGCTGGAGAGGGTACGGCAAATCCCTCCAAAACACATCCGCCAACAGACGGTCCAGCATAGTAGTGGGAGTCAATATGTCGGGCTGCAGCCATTTCTGAAACCGGTGTAGCAGTTCATAATATTGTGATCTGGCGGGTTCAGTCGAGTTAAATTCCCACTGGTGCACCCGCTGAGCCCGGACCAATACATTCACCCACAGTCTCGCCAGTATCTCACCATTTACGGTCAGGTAGTCGGCCACTTGATCATCGGAAAGATCAAAAAAACACTTGCTGGGGCCCAGACGCCAGGAACGGAGCGACGACCTCAGCCCACTGGTCTCGGGGTAACTTCTCCCTTACGGCCACCTTTTCGAACATCACCGTATAGGTCTCGATGTCATCCGAGGAGGACATCTTAGGGATCGCCACACGGACAGCTTTCCGGGCATCGTGGATGTTCTGGGACGCTCCGGCCGCTTGCAACACCATGGTTAGTTTCCTGCTGCTGCTTGTTGGCCTCCCGCTGCTGCAAGTTAGCCTCCACGAGGGCTTTCACGACCGCTTACATTTTGTCAGGGGACACAGGTCGTAACCTTGCAGGCTTAATGTAGGACATGCACTTGTGCCCGGGAAAAAATAAATAAATAAACTTTTCGGCCTCCAGGCCTGCCTCACTGCGTGTGCCCGCATCCGACACCAATTGTGGGGTTATGCTCTGGTAGACAGACTAGCGGACGCAGTATAGACGCAATGACAAAGTCTTTAACTTAAACAGTTCGGTGTTTATTCACACATAAGGAAAAACAAAAATGACCATAGAGTAAAATCTTCACCTGGTTAGCAGTTTTCCATCCACAGTCCACAGCAGGCTTTAGGGGCCTGTTTCCCAGCATGCGGCTCTCAGCCCTTTAGCACGGCACAAATTTACAGGTCCCAAAACACAGAGACTCCCCAGCTTCTCTGTCAGATGGAGGAAAAACCACACCCAGCTGAGAATGCTGGTTGGGTTTTATATAAACCAAAAAAGACCCCGACCCAGCACTTTGGCTACTCCCAGTAAGAGTCGGCCGGGATCGGCTTTACAGCCATACTAACAACAAAACACAACTGCCACTGCCACTTAAAACTACTGGCTCTTACCTCACCGAGGCCAGGAATCTCGGTGACACATGCCTTCCATCAATGACGTCCCCTTGCGCCTTCCTACAATATATACAGTACAGACCAAAAGTTTGGACACACCTTCTCATTCAAAGAGTTTTCTTTATTTTCATGACTATGAAAAATGTAGATTCACACTGAAGGCATCAAAACTATGAATTAACACATGTGGAATTATATACATAACAAACAAGTGTGAAACAACTGAAAATATGTCATATTCTAGGTTCTTCAAAGTAGCCACCTTTTGCTTTGATTACTGCTTTGCATACTCTTGGCATTCTCTTGATGAGCTTCAAGAGGTAGTCCCCTGAAATGGTTTTCACTTCACAGGTGTGCCCTGTCAGGTTTAATAAGTGGGATTTCTTGCCTTATAAATGGGGTTGGGACCATCAGTGGCGTTGAGGAGAAGTCAGGTGGATACACAGCTGATAGTCCTACTGAATAGACTGTTAGATTTTGTATTATGGCAAGAAAAAAGCAGCTAAGTAAAGAAAAACGAGTGGCCATCATTACTTTAAGAAATGAAGGTCAGTCAGTCAGCCAAAAAATTGGGAAAACTTTGAAAGTAAGGGCTATTTGACCATGAAGGAGAGTGATGGGGTGCTGCGCCAGATGACCTGGCCTCCACAGTCACCGGACCTGAACCCAATCGAGATGGTTTGGGGTGAGCTGGACCGCAGAGTGAAGGCAAAAGGGCCAACAAGTGCTAAGCATCTCTGGGAACTCCTTCAAGACTGTTGGAAGACCATTTCAGGGGACTACCTCTTGAAGCTCATCAAGAGAATGCCAAGAGTGTGCAAAGCAGTAATCAAAGCAAAAGGTGGCTACTTTGAAGAACCTAGAATATGACATATTTTCAGTTGTTTCACACTTGTTTGTTATGTATATAATTCCACATGTGTTAATTCATAGTTTTGATGCCTTCATAGTCATGAAAATAAAGAAAACTCTTTGAATGAGAAGGTGTGTCCAAACTTTTGGTCTGTACTGTGTATATATATATATATATATATATATATATATATATATATATGTATTTTCTTATTCTAGATGACTTTGGATGAACTTGATGAGCTTTTTGTCTATGTACTGGATTGAGCCGCCTACAGAACTTGAACACTTGAACATTAGTGTGACCGTAGTGTGGAGATCTGCAGGACTGCGACTGATGGCCCGGATTGATAGCGTGATGCACACTTTGCTTAATTTGCCTGTGAGAGGTTTTAAGAGTATGTATGGTGTGTGTCACTTCACCTGCTGCACCGTTGTGGGCCGGTGGTGACACACATACATCAATGCCATGGGTGTAGACAGATGGGAGGTGAAATCACATACACATAAGGTGGTGTTGTGATGATCATTGTTGACCAAGCAATCATTTTTTGCGTGCAACTGTTGTACAATTATCCCCCCCTTTGGATGTTCTTATGCACCTCATGGCATACTGATATTTGGATTGTGTGCAGAGTTATGCTTTCGGGAATCAGAGCGTATGTCCGCACTTCCCCTTAATGTTTACATCACTATGGTTACTTGTACACACCCCCGTGTGCGGTGCGTGTGACGCTGAGTCACATGTTCTGGCCTCCCTCCCCTCACAGCCGTCTCCCATATGATGCGTTCCAACGGATGACGCTGCGGTCCATGGAGCGGTCACGTGGGAGCGCGACGGTGTCGGGGGCGTGGCCAGTGACGTCGGGCTCGGCGCAGGCGCATCGTCGACGAGGAGACGCCAATGCCGGCGTGTTTCAAGAGTCTAAGTGTGGTGAGCTCCGTCCTGATGTTTTTAACTTTTGATAAGGTACAGCTGTACAAGCGACTGTGATTTTAACTCTTTATGCACTTGTCACTTTATGCACAGTGGTTGCTATGTATAATTATCTATGGAATGGATAGATATATCCCACCTTAGTGTAATGGAGGCACAGTAATTGTAACTTTATGAAGTATCCTGACACTATTATGATCACTTATGCAATTTTGATGTTTTTTATATGAGAATGTTTACTATGCACTTTTGTCATGTGAAGATATGGTTAATGATCATGTGACCAGACTAAAGATACGCCCTACCACATTCTGTAATTGAGTTGTATTGCATTGTGGGTATATATACCTTGTTATTTGCACTGTTATGTAGCTTGAGAAAGGCCTCATTGAGCAGGCCGAAACGTTGCTTTAATAAATTTGGGGTCCTCACCCGTTTACGCTATACTGGAAGTGCTGCCTCTTCATTCATCTGATATACGTCGTGGAGGAAGAGCCGACCTCTGTGGGGATTTGCACCCGGTACATCTCATCTGACTGTGCTGCTGCACTATTTGTGTTTTCTATATATATATATATATATATATATATATACACACAGTTGCAAGAAAAAGTATGTGAACCCTTTGGAATGATATGGATTTCTGCACAAATTGGTCATAAAATGTGATCTGATCTTCATCTAAGTCACAACAATAGACAATAACAGTCTGCTTAAACTAATAACACACAAAGAATTTAATGTTACCATGTTTTTATTGAACACACCATGTAAACATTCACAGTGCAGGTGGAAAAAGTATGTGAACCCTTGGATTTAATAACTGGTTGAACCTCCTTTGGCAGCAATAACTTCAACCAAACGTTTCCTGTAGTTGCAGATCAGACGTACACAACGGTCAGGAGTAATTCTTGACCATTCCTCTTTACAGAACTGTTTCACTTCAGCAATATTCTTGGGATGTCTGGTGTGAATCGCTTTCTTGAGGACATTCCCCAGCATCTAAATCGGGTTGAGGTCAGGACTCTGACTAGGCCACTCCAGAAGGCATATTTTCTTCTGTTTAAGCCATTCTGTTGTTGATTTACTTCTATGCTTTGGGTCGTTGTCCTGTTGCAACACCCATCTTCTGTTGAGCTTCAGCTGGTGGACAGATGGCCTTAAGTTCTCCTGCAAAATGCCTTGATAAACTTGGGAATTCATTTTTCCTTCGATAGCAGCAATCCGTCCAGGCCCTGACACAGCAAAGCAGCCCCAAACCATGATGCCCCCACCACCATACTTCGCAGTTGGGATGAGGTTTTGATGTTGTTGTGCTGTGCCTCTTTTTCTCCACACATAGTGTTGTGTGTTTCTTCCAAACAACTCAACTTTGGTTTCATCTGTGCACAGAATATTTTGCCAACACTGCTATGGAACATCCAGGTGCTCTTGTGCAAACTGTAAACTTGCAGCAATGTTTTTTTTTTGGACAGCAGTGGCTTCCTCTGTGGTATCCTCCCATGAAATCCATTCTTGTTTAGTCTTTTACGTATCGTAGATTCGTTAACAGGGATGTTAGCATATGCCAGAGACTTTTGTAAGTCTTTAGCTGAAACTCTAGGATTCTTTTTCACCTCATTGAGCAGTCTGCGCTGTGCTCTTGCAGTCATCTTTACAGGACGGCCACTCCTAGGCAGAGTAGCAGCAGTGCTGAACTTTCTCCATTTATAGACAATTTGTCTTACCGTGGACTGATAAACAAGGCTTTTGGAGATACTTTTATTACCCTTTCCAGCTTTATGCAAGTCAACAATTCTTAATCGTAGGTCTTCTGAGAGCACTTTTGTGCAAGGCATAATTCACATCAGGCAATGCTTCTTGTGAAAATCAAACCCAGAACTGGTGTGTGTTTTTTTATAGGGCAAGTTAGCTGTAACCAACACCTCCAATCTCATCTCATTGATTGGACTCCAGTTGGCTGACACCTCACTCCAATTAGCTCTTGGAGATGTCATTAGTCTAGGGGTTCACATACTTTTTCCACCTGCACTGTGAATGTTTACATGGTGTGTTCAATAAAAACATGGTAACATTTAATTCTTTGTGTGTAGGGTTGAGCGAACACGAACTGTAAAGTTTGTGTTCGTAACGAACTTTAGGTTTTTTGGACCCCGGACACGATCCCGAACATTTCCATAAAAGTTCGGGTTCAGGTTCGGTGTTCGGCGCTTTCTTGGCGCTTTTTGAAAGGCTGCACAGCAGCCAATCAACAAGCGTCATACTACTTGCCCCAAGAGGCCATCACAGCCATGGCTACTAATGGCATGGCTGTGATTGGCCAGAGCAGCATGTGACCCAGGCTCTATATAAGCTTGAGTCACGTAGTGCTGCACGTCACTCTGCTGTTACAAGTGTAGGGAGAGAATGCTGCTGGACCTGTGATTTCAGGGAGAGCATAGGAAAGAATCTAACTCAGCTATCTACCTAGAAATAGTTGTGTGGGTGCAGGACACAATCATTTTACCCTGCCCTGAGGCCATTGACCAAAAAAAAATAAAAAATTTATAATTATGTTAGTTAGGTGGGTGGTGGCGGCGGCGACCATTTTATGCAAGCTCAGTGCACCAGCACTGCATCTGAGCTTTTGGGACATTGCAAATCACAATTTTTTTGGGCAATCTACAACATCTGTATTAGTAAGTGTGCAATTTAAGGTAGAAATACACCCATCATTTTCTGGGGTTTGAAAAACATTTTTTTTTTCAAAAAACTGTATTTTCCAGATCTGCAAGTGTTAAATTCAAGTTTAATATATACAGCTTTCATATTCTGGCAATCTTTTTTGGCAATCTACAACATCTGGATAAGGCCTCATGCACACGACGGTTGTTGTGTTCCGTTCCGCAAAATGGGGTTCCGTGATCCGTTTCCGTTTTTGTTTCCGTGTGTCTTCCTTTATTTTCGGAGGACCACCAGACATAAAGGAATGTAACAAAAAGTCTAAGACAGGTTTGCCATGCAAATGATAGGAAAAAAAACAGATGGAGACGCGCAGACGCGGATGACAATCTTTTGTGCCTCCATGTTTTTTAGCGGTCCCATTGACTTGAATGGGTCCGCGAACCGTTTTCCGCGAAAATAATAGGACAGGTTATATTTTTTTGACGGACTGGAACCACGGATCACGGACGCGGATGGCAAACGGTGCATTAGCCGAGTTTTAAACGGACCTATTGAAAATCAATGGGTCCGCTGAAAATCACGAAAAACGGCCCAACGGACACGGAATAAAACAACGGTCGTGTGCATGAGGCCTTAGTCAGTGTGCAATTTAAGCTAGAAATACACCTATCATTTTCTGTGGTTTGAAAAACACACTTTTTTTTTCAAAAAACAGTATTTTCACAGGTCCAGCAGCATTCTCTCCCTACACTTGTAACAGCAGAGTGACGTGCAGCGCTACGTGACTCAAGCTTATATAGAGCCTGGGTCACATGCTGCTCTGGCCAATCACAGCCATGCCATTAGTAGGCATGGCTGTGATGGCCTCTTGGGGCAAGTAGTATGACGCTTGTTGATTGGCTGCTGTGCAGCCTTTCAAAAAGCGCCAAGAAAGCGCCGAACACCGAACCTGAACCCGAACTTTTACGGAAATGTTCGGGATCGTGTCCGGGGTCCAAAAAACCTAAAGTTCGTTACGAACCCAAACTTTACAGTTCGGGATCGCTCAACCCTACACACAAAGAATTAAATTTTACCATGTTTTTATTGAACACACCATGTAAATATTCACAGTGCAGGTGGAAAAAGTATGTGAACCCCTAGACTAATGACATCTCCAAGAGCTAATTGGAGTGAGGTGTCAGCCAACTGGAGTCCAATCAATGAGATGAGATTGGAGATGTTGGTGACAGCTGACCTGCCCTATAAAAAACACAGACCAGTTCTGGGTTTGCTTTTCACAAGAAGCATTGCCTGATGTGAATGATGCCTTGCACAAAAGAGCTCTCAGAAGACCTACGATTAAGAATTGTTGACTTGCATAAAGCTGGAAAGGGTAATAAAAGTATCTCCAAAAGCCTTGCTGTTCATCAGTCCACGGTAAGACAAATTGTCTATAAATGGAGAAAGTTCAGCACTGCTGCTACTCTGCCTAGGAGTGGCCGTCCTGTAAAGATGACTACAAGAGCACAGCACAGACTGCTCAATGAGGTGAAGAAGAATCCTAGAGTGTCAGCTAAAGACTTACAAAAGTCTCTGGCATATGCTAACTTCCCTGTTAGTGAATCTACGATACGTAAAACACTAAACAAGAATGGATTTCATGGGAGAATACCACTGCTGTCCAAAAAAAACATTGCTCCAAGTTTACAGTTTACACAAGAGCACCTGGATGTTCCAAAGCAGTACTGGCAAAAACATCTGTGGACAGATGAAACCAAAGTTGAGTTGTTTGGAAGAAACACACAACACTATGTGTGGAGAAAAAGAGGCACAGCACACCAACATCAAAACCTCATCCCAACTGCGAAGTATGGTGGTGGGGGCATCATGGTTTGGGTCTGCTTTGCTGCATCAGGGCCTGGACGGATTGCTATCATCGAAGGAAAAATTAATTCCCAAGTTTATCAAGACATTTTGCAGGAGAACTTAAGGCCATCTGTCCACCAGCAGAAGCTCAACAGAAGATGGGTGTTGGAACAGGACAACAACCCAATGCATAGAAGTAAATCAACAACAGAATGGCTTATACAGAAGAAAATACACCTTCTGGAGTGGCCTAGTCAGAGTCCTGACCTCAACCCAACTGAGATGCTCTGGCATGACATTCAAGAAAGCGATTAACACCAGACATCCCAAGAATATTGCTGAAGTGAAACAGTTCTGTAAAGAGGAATGCTCAAGAATTACTTCTGACCGTTGTGCACATCTGATCTGCAACTACAGGAAACGTTTGGTTGAAGTTATTGCTGCCAAAGGAGGTTAAACCAGTTACTAAATCCAAGGGTTCACATACTTTTTCCACCTGCACTGTGAATGTTTACATGGTGTGTTCAATAAAAACATGGTAACATTAAATTCTTTGTGTGTTATTAGTTTAAGCAGACTGTGATTGTCTATTGTATTGATCAGATCACATTTTATGACCAATTTGTGCAGAAATCCATATCATTCCAAAGGGTTCACATACTTTTTCTTGCAACTGTATACTGCTGTCAAATTCAGTTGTTAAACAAACACTCGTTTGGGCACAAAAAATTTTGTTGGCAGCCTTTGATGCAGATGTCATTGTGAGATACACCCTTAATACATTTGGGTTACATTCAGAGATTTTAAATACCACCATTTGGTGCACCAATATTGAATTCAGGCCTACACTGGTTCAGGCCCTGTGAGATACACCCTCTACATACAGGGGTTTGAATCAGGCATTTGAAATACAGCCATTTTGGGCAAATAAATATTTACTTCAGGCCTACACTGGTTCAGGCCCTGTGTGGTACTCCCTCTACATACAGGGGTATGATTCAGGGATTTGAAATACAGCCATTTGAAATACAGCCATTTTGGGCAAAGAAATATCTAATTTAAGCCTAGTCTGGTTCAGGCCATGTGAGATACACCCTTTACATACGGTCGTTCTATTCTACTATTAATTAAGCACCCATTTAGGGAAAGATCCTAAATTCGAAAAATATGAGGAGAGCGTCAAATAAGGGACGTGGCCCAGGTCGTGGTGCTGCTGCTGGAGCTCCTGTTGCAGGGAGAGGATGTGGTCGATCTGTGCCAGCTACACGCACAAGTGAAACCCCTTCCTCAGGTGCGAGTAGGCGACAAAACCTGCAGCGGTATTTGGTCGTGCCTAATGCTGCTGTAAGAATGGTGAGGCCTGAACAAGTACAGGCGATAGTAGATTGGGTTGCTGACAGTGGATCCAGTTCCTTCACATTGTCTCCCACCTAGTCTTCTGCTGAAAGACCACAGTTGGCACCTGCAGCCGATGTCCATCAGTCTTTCACCTCACCCCCTTGCAAATCAGCCAAGCAGTCTGAGCCCAAAGTCATGCAGCAGTCTCTTCTTCTTTATGATGACTCTGTTAGCAGGTTTTCCGAGGGCCATCCACCTAGCCCTGCCCCAGAAGTGGAAGAGATTGAGTGCACCGATGCCCAACCACTTATTACTTATTTTTCAAGATGAGTACATGGGAGGACCATCGCATCATGTCTCGGATGATGACGAAACACAGGTGCCAACTGCTGGGGCTTTCGAAAGTGGGCAGATCGACAAGGAAGGCAGGGGTGAAGACTGGGTGGAAGATGATGTGGAGGACGATGAGGTTCTCGACCCCACATGGAATCAAGTTCATGCGAGTGACCGATGTAGTTCGGAGAAAGAGGCGGTGGTCGCACAGAGCCACCAGCACAAGAGGGAGCAGGGTGCAAAAGCGGAGCGGCCGTCCTCTAGACAGTACGCCTCCTACTGCCCACCACAGCAAGGGACCGAGCACACCAAAGCCAGCTCCAAGGAGTTCCCTGGCGTGGCAGTTCATCAGACAATGTGCTGACGACAAGACACGAGTGGTTTGCATGCTGTGCAATCAGAGCCTGAAGCGAGGCATAAACGTTCTCAACCTGAGCACAACCTGCATGACCAGGCATTTAAATGCAAGCACGAGCTGCAGTGGAGTAGACACCTCAAAAACCAAGAAAGGTCTCCGGCTCCTGCTGCTTCCTCTTCTACTGCAGTCGCGGCCTCTTCATCCACCTCTGGAGTGACAGTGCCACCTGGCACCCCACAAACAGAGGATCTGCCAGCAACACCAACACCTGGGTCACCAAGCATCTCCACAATGTCCTACAGAAGCTCTCCATATCCCAAACGCTGGAGAGGAAGAGGACGTATCCCCCTACCCACCCACGATCCCTAGCCCTGAATGCCAGCATTTCTAAATTACTGGCCTTTGAAATGCTGTCATTCCGTCTGGTGGAGACGGATAGTTTTGAAGGCTTTATGGCAGTCGCTGTCCCACAGTAGATCGTGCTCAGCCGCCACTACTTTTCAAGGCGAGCCATCCCTTCTCTGCACAACCAAGTAGGGGACAAAATCAGGTGTGCACTGCGCAACGCCATCTGTGGCAAGGTGCACCTGACTACGGATACGTGGACCAGTAAGCATGGTCAGGGCCGTTATATCTCCTTAACAGCACACTGGGTAAATGCAGTGGCGGCTGGGCCTGTGGCGGATAGCAGTTTGGCGCATGTCCTTCCACCATCGAGGATTGCAGGGCGCTTCAGTTTGCCTCCTGTTGCTTCCTCCTCCTACTCTGCTTCCAGCCAGGGGTAAACGACAGCAGGCAGTTTTAAAACTTATCTGTTTAAAGGGAAAAAAAAAACACACCGCACAGGAGCTGTGGACGGGCCTTGAACAACAGACCGATGAGTGGTTTGTGCCAGTGAGCCTCAAGCCCAGCCTGGTGGTGTGCGATAATGGGCGAAATCTCGTAGCAGCTCTGGGACCAGCCGGTTTGACGCACATCCCTTGCCTGGCGCATGTGTTGAATTTGGTGGTGCAGAGATTCCTTAAAACTTACCCCGATAGGTCAGAGCTGCTGTATAAAGTGCGGGCCATCTGTGCGCGCTTTCGGCATTCTCCCCCTGCTGCTGCTCGCCTGTCAGCGCTGCAGCGTAACTTCGGCCTTTCCGATCACCGCCTCATATGCGACGTGCCTACAAGGTGGAACTCCACCTTGCACATGCTGGCCAGACTGTGCGAGCAGCAGCAGGTGATAGTGGAGTTTCAGCTGCAGCACGCACGGGTGAGTCGCTCGGAAGAACAGCACCACTTCACCACCAATGACTGGGCCTCCATGCGAGACCTGTGTTCCTTGTTGCGCTGTTTCGAGTACTCCACCAACATGGCCAGTGCCGATAACGCCGTTCTCAACGTTACTGTCCCACTTCTATGCCTCCTTGAAAAAACGCTCCTGGCGATGATGGAAGAGGACGTGGCACAGGAGGAGGAAGAGGGTTCATTTCGTAGGGTTTCCGGCAAGTCATTCACAAGTGTCTCCGAGGGTGGGTTCCTGCACCCACAAACCCAAGGTACACAATTGTCTAGCCAGGGCAGAGTTCTGGAGGATGACGAGGTGGAGGATGAGGAGGAGGAGATGGAGGAGGAGGAACCATGTTCACAGCAGGGTGGCACCCAGACCAGCTCATGGCCATCACTGTTGCGTGGATGGGGGGATACAGAGGACACAGAAGATACACCTCCCACAGAGAACAGCTTTTCGTTGCCTCTGGGCAGCCTGGCACACATGAGCGATTACATGCTGCAGTGTCTCCGCAATGACTGCCGAGTTGCCCACATTCTAACTTGTGCCGCTGCTGGATCCCCGTTACAAGGACAACGTACCGTCCTTTTTTTTTATAAATATTTTATTTTCTTCAAAAATAGTAACATAGCATTTAAACATTTAGACAAAGCCGGAAAAAATAAAAATACAGACTAAATAAAGTTATGGACATAAAAATATGAAAAAAAAGGTATTAATATCATTTTAATATCATCACAAACCATAACATTAAGTCCGGCTCTATACAATCAAACCAAATACCTTTAAACCCGAGTATTCCCCCCCCCTTACCCTTGGCTGCTGTCGCTGGTACACCGGACCCCATACTCCCCCCCCCCCTCCGTACCCATCCATGTGCACGTACAGCGCCCAACAAGACGCGGCAGTCAGTCCACATCACTGCTACGGATAGCGGGATATCACATACCTTTCCTTCTCCGCCTCTCAATCTCCTCATACAGCTTTATTTGAGACATAATCCGTCTCCACTCCTCAAATGCGGGGGATATGGGGGAACCCCATCTCTTAACTATCAGAACCTTTGCTATCAAACTGCCCTTCAGCCAGATCAGCTGATGTACCGACGAATTTAGCTTTTTTGGTATATAGGATCCTAAGATCACATAAATCATATCCGGTACACAGGATTGGGGGAAATCCCCCTGAAGAGCTGTAAATACCTGCTCCCAAAACCTCTTTATTACGCGACATTCTCATAACAGATGGATATATCAAACGTTAGGGCTGCCACACTTTCGGCAATAAAATTCACGACCTCTGTTATTAGCAAACTTAGCCTGCATCTGCGGTGTATAATATAACCTATGTAGAATTTTAAACTGGATCAATCTATAACTGGTTGCAGATATTGCCTTTTTCGTATTTTAAAAGATCTGTGGCCATGGGAGGGGGGAAACTCTCAGTTCCCGCTCCCATTTAGGTATACTTTTAAAAGAAATCACTGTGGACAGTGATTCACGCATTTTCAAATAGATCTGTGCCATTTTAATCTTTTTCCCTAAGTGAAAAAAACAGTAATCAAAAAATAAGTGCTGTTGAAACATCATATTTGTTTTATTAAGTTTAGCTTTGTATGCATGTTTTAAACGTGTATACATAAATTGATCTAAAAACAAGTGTTTGTGAAGTTAAAGTCCTATAAGACTTTAAAACGGTCTGCGACAAACAAATGTGCCACTCTAGTGATTCCCCTACGACTCCAATAGGTGTGATCAGTTATTTTTTTTCATTTCTAGTAAGTTCTGATTCTCCCATAACGGGGTAAAATAAAACACGTGTAATACCTTCAAAGTCGTTTTCAATGTATCCCAAACCCTCTGCAGAGTTCTCGGGATTAAACAACTAATGTCCAAATTTACAAATTGTGCTGTTTCTAAATACATAAAAATATTATCAAGTGGCCTACCAATTACCCTAGTTAAATACTGCCCAAGTGCATTCTCTCTAAAATTACAGCTTTGTAGCTGCACAGAAAAAAAATACCCTTGAAAGAAAGGAAGTGACAATCCCCCCTCTGACTCAGCCCGCCACAGATACGGACCCTCTTCCAACCCCAAATTAGGTCGTTAATTAAAGCTTCCAATCTATAAAAAAAGGAATCCTCTATCCATATGGGGGAGGCGCTGATCGGATACAAAACCAGAGGTAGTATAATCATTTTAATCAATGCCGATCGGATTGGGATATTAACAATTTTTGCCAGGCTCTGATTTTCCCCTTTACTTTATCTAGTACCGGGGAAATCTACCTATAGGGACACCTATTGCGGAATCTACCTATAGGGACACCTATCTTTATCCCCAGATAGTCCAGCGAGTCGTCCACAGTCAACGATTTAGCGGGAGGAGTGAGGACTTAGCCCAATTAATTAAATAACCAGAGAGCAGACTAAACTCCTCTATTACCTGCATAACATAGGGGACGGCTTTCCAACCTTGATCCAGAAAGAGGATAACATCGTCTGCGTAGAGCCTAATTTTATCACTCTCTCCCGCTACCCCAAAGCCCTGAATCTGACCATTCAAATGGATCCTACAAGCCAATGGCTCCATAAATAGCGCAAATAGAAGGGGAGAGCGGGCAACCCTGTCTCGTGCCACGTTGAAGCTCAATAATAGTGTTGATCACGAATATTCGAATTTCGATTTTTTTTCGCGAATATAGGTACTTCGAAATTTTTTTTTTTTTTTTTTATCAGTACACATGATCCCTCACTGCTTCTAGCTTGTGGGCCAATAAGAAGGCTGCAATATACTTGACTTTAGGAGTAGTAGTGTTTGCGAATTTTGCTCTATATTAGTTTTTTTTGAATATTCGCTATATTGCTATATATTCTTGTTTTAGAATATTACGAATATTCGAAAAAACTAAGTTATAGCAATATAGAGAATAAATTGTAAAAAAGTGGCTGGCACTCACTATATGGTTCACATCTGCAGCATTTTATTTACTTCCCACTCAATGTTGGAGTGTGGACAGCATGGATAAAACAACATAAAATCAACACAATACAATTGCAATAATAAAAATATAAAATGGTATATCTAAAAAGGTACAGTACACTGATAATTGGCGGAGAAGCGGTCCTCGTATTATCTAGCCACCTTACAATTTATCTGATGTTTGAGTATCGTATCAAGAGTTCACTGCTAATAGCAAGTACAATAGGTGTCTTCTCAGCACAGCGAATGCGAATCCCAATCTGTAGTTAGGAATGCTGACTCTTTAATTAAAGCTGGATGATGACATAACAACCTCTAAATTTCCGCAATAAATGAGCGGTGGACCTTTTGTTAATAGTAAGTAATACAACACAGCGCATACAAGTCCAGATCTGTTATTAGGAGTGCTGGCTCTTTAAGTAACGCTGGATGTTAACGTGGGAACCTCTAATTGCCAACAGTATATGCACGATGGAACCCAGTATATGCACGATGGAACCCAGACGTCCACGATCACTAGAACACAACAGGAGAGCACAAACCCCCCAGAAACACCAATACAATTTGAGACATCACAACCAGCACCACAGACAGGAAGAATCTTATTACTCACCTCACCAGACACGCTCTCTAGGTCAGAGAGATTATCAGAGAACCTCACCACCACACAATTTAAGGGAGACTCAGAACCAAATAACCCACAACCACCAAATAGGACCAATAAGACACGAAGGGGAGGGAAAAAGAAGAAATCACAGATAAACACTGACACAACAGAGAAAGATAATATTATAAATTTGAGCAATACTTTACTAACACCAGCACAAAGTTCCTTGTTAAATAAGGGACTAAAATTTGCACCGACTGCACAGCTGAACAAATTTAGTACCTATATTGGGATCCAAAAATTCATTAGGAATATTTGCCTAAAAAAATTTTTTTGAAAAATCCGATTTTTCCAACCCCACAAATAGAAGATGGTTTTATACATACCAATTTAAAGAAGAGATCAAAGAAATTCCCTAGAAACGAAAAAGGTCCAGAATTAGGCAGCTTCCAGAAAAATGTAGAGTCAGACCTTAGGAAAATAAAAGAAAAACAATTCTATAGGAAGAATTTATCAAATGGAGAAATATCAGCAATTAGGGAATTACAAAAAAATGATAATATTACAATTCACCCCGCTGATAAAGGAGGGGCGATTGTAATTCTCGAGACTGACAAATACATACAGGACTGTATTAGACAACTTTCTGATGGTACCACATATAAGAAACTTGAAACAGATCCAACGAAAATATTTGAAGACGAGCTGGGAAAATTTTGTCTAAGAGGAGCCGAGATAGGTATTTTATCCAAACAAGAATCTGATTACATTATGGGGACGCCCGGAAGACTCCCGGTCTTTTACTGCCTTCCTAAGGTGCATAAGGACATGGGATGTCCTCCGGGCCGCCCCATAGTGTCAGGTATTGGTTCCCTAACATCTAATCTCTCTAAGTATATAGATACATGGTTACAACCAGTGGTGAAAACCACGAGATCATACTTGAGAGATACCACCCAAATCATCGAATTATTGGAAGGTTTAACCGTGGGAGAAGACTGGATCATGACCACTTTGGATGTCCAGTCTCTCTACACGGTGATAGACCATGAGGAAGGCATAAAGGCAATTAAAGCACAACTGGAGAACAACAAAGACATAAAGACACAACAATTGGAATTTATTCTAGAAGGGATCAAACACATCTTACAGCACAATTATTTTTATTTTGAAGGAAGTTTTTATTTACAAATCAGAGGAACCGCCATGGGCACCAGGTTCGCCCCCAGCTATGCGAACCTGTTCCTAGCCCAATGGGAGCAGGGGGCTATTGATTTGCATAGAGGGGGGGACCTGGTGCTCTGGCGACGCTATATAGATGACGTCATGTTAATTTGGAAAGGAGATCAAAAGAGTCTTGAGAACTTTATATTGGAACTTAACAATAATAACCTGAATTTGGTTTTTATACAGAGTACTGCTACTGTGGAAGTTGAATTTCTAGACTTGGCAGTCAGGAAAGTAGAGAACAAATATATTTGTAAAACTTTTCAGAAACCCTCTGCCAAAAATGCATTTATCCTACACTCGAGCTGCCATTTGCCGAATTGGCTGCTGAATGTGCCCTTCGGACAGTTTCGTAGACTCAAACGAAACTGCACCGAGGATTCACAGTTTGAGGTAGAAGCAATGCATCTAAGAGACAAATTTTTGGCAAAACAATATCCGAGTAAAACACTAGAGGGTGCATTAGAGAAAGTTAGAGAACTACCAAGAAGTACACTATTCTCAACAAAAACAACACAGATTAATGATATAGATGCCCAATTTAGGATTATCCTTCCTTATATAGCACAAAGAAAAAAAGTAGAAGAAATAATCAAACGCCATTGGCACCATTTACTGCAGGATAAAATCATAGGAAGACTAATACCGCCCAAACCATTAATAACATATATGAGGGCACCATATAGGCTGTGACCCCCTCTTGTTGAAAGACACACTTCCCCATTTCCACACCTATTATATTGAATGGTTTAGAAACGATAGAAAACTAAGAAAAATATGAGATTATGATGTTGTTAATTTGTGAATTATACTTCCTTTTTAATATAAATGTATCCCCTTTTCACATAGCCAATTTTAATGAATTTTTAACAGTTTTATACATTTTATGATGTAATGAAATGGATTAGTGATTTGTCCTCCACTACCAGCGTTTATTATGATATCAAGATGCAAAATTCAAGAAAAACGCATGTAACACAAAAAAAACCGCATGCGAAACGCATCAAAACCGCAACATGTGGAAAAGCGGTTCCATTCCAGATTTTGTAGAGCACCCATGGAGATATAAAAGGAGGGGTTGTAGTAGCAGAGTTATGGGGAAGGGGAGAGAAGTCCCCGAAACGCGTCTGGCGTCATACCTCTGCTCATCATAAGGACATTGATAAGATCAAGACCTTGTAAGAAATCTTAAAAGTTGGAGCGCTCCACTTTTTCCTATTCAACGTGAGTACCTCTCACAGGAACCCGGAACTAAGCAACCAAGTCCCGCGATACCTTGGATCCAACACGTGACAGATACCAAGCAGCGCGGACGCCGGAAGCAATCTCGAGCGGTGCGGTAAGCTGGGAGACGGGACTGCCGGGGATTTTCATCTATACCGGTAAGCATACCTATTCCCCACAGCACTGAACACCGGAGGAACCGGAGACTTTTCCAACATAATCAAAAGTTCCATCGTGCATATACTGTTGGCAATTAGAGGTTCCCACGTTAACATCCAGCGTTACTTAAAGAGCCAGCACTCCTAATAACAGATCTGGACTTGTATGCGCTGTGTTGTATTACTTACTATTAACAAAAGGTCCACCGCTCATTTATTGCGGAAATTTAGAGGTTGTTATGTCATCATCCAGCTTTAATTAAAGAGTCAGCATTCCTAACTACAGATTGGGATTCGCATTCGCTGTGCTGAGAAGACACCTATTGTACTTGCTATTAGCAGTGAACTCTTGATACGATACTCAAACATCAGATAAATTGTAAGGTGGCTAGATAATACGAGGACCGCTTCTCCGCCAATTATCAGTGTACTGTACCTTTTTAGATATACCATTTTATATTTTTATTATTGCAATTGTATTGTGTTGATTTTATGTTGTTTTATCCATGCTGTCCACACTCCAACATTGAGTGGGAAGTAAATAAAATGCTGCAGATGTGAACCATATACTGAGTGCCAGCCACTTTTTTACAATTTTTTCTTGCTCTTGACTGATTGGGTGATCAGTTTTCTGGCTAGAGCACCGTTGCCACACAGAGGAAGGGGGTGAGCTATCCACAATAACTTTGTCAATATAGAGAATAGTCTAAAAAATCGAATAGAGCAATTTAGCTAATATAGTGCTATAATCTTCTTTGTCTATTGGGATGCTCTAGCGGGTCAATGCATCCAGGGTCCTCCGAGTGGTTTTTCTTGGAGGTCCCTGTGTTGTCAGTGAAGTGTGACAAATGATTGGTAGAACAGAAGCTTCTGCCCTCTGCTGCTCCACCAATCAGCTAACGCAGTGCAGCAGTGCAGAGGAGGAGCAGGAGAATCCCTCTCCCCTCTCCTCCATTTTACATGTGGGCTGCACTATCTTGGGGTCACCCCTCCAGGTAACCAGTCCCTGCTAAAAGATAGGAATTATAAAATAATTAAATTGAATCTTTGGTGCCCTGGACTAATTGCCTATTAGGAAATATTTCCCTACTAGCAACACTCTTGCTACTGCTCCCGGGCCCTGCTGCTCCTTGCCCTGCTTCCCAAATAGCTATGCCACTGCTTAGAGTAGCCCTAGAGAGAAGGGGCTCTAGAGAGCTACACAATTTTCTCCCCCCCACATCCCTCCTATGGCCAATTCTTACAACTGCCCTGCTAAGAAGTGCCCCTGGAAAACTGTCCAATTAACCTATTCTCCCCACCGTGAGACTAACCATTCAGATCCTCTAAGTAGGAAGGGATGCTGAACACAACTGTCCTATTAACACCCACTCTAGACCAATCGCTAGGATTCCCTAGTTAAAAAGTGGTAATGGACAATTGCCAAATTAACCCCCCCCCCCCCCCTCCGAGACCAAACCATAGTATCCCCTGAGGATGAAGTGGCCCTGAAAATTACTCAATAAACCCCCCCAGACCAATCCTTGGGATCCCTCCATTAAGAAGTGGCCATAGACATTTGCCTAATTAACACTGTAGACAGACCCCAACCATTAGTATCCCTAAGCAAGAACTGCTCCTGGACTATTGCTCAATTAAACCTTCCCCCAGAAAAGCTTTTATAATACTCTTAGAAATAAGATGCCCTCGACAATTTTGCTGTCCAACCCACTAGTCAGATATATCCTTGGATAACTGCCCAATTAAGAGCACCGCCCCCCCCCCCCCCCCCAACACCAAGAAACCTTGTAACCTATAAACTGATAACGTGTTTAATGTTTAAAGAACATGTTTATTAAAATAAACTTTAATTGATTTTGATGTAACTTCTTGTCTGCGATATTTCGATGTTTAGCTGCGTGTCTCTGTGTAGATATGGTGGCGTATCAGATGTTCTCCCGATTTCAATGCATCATCCCAGGTAGGACATTAAAAAACTCTGTTAGCTGCTGTTGTCCGTGATCTAGAAAACAATGGACAATAATTTTTAGTTTACAAAAATTCCAGGATGTATTAATAAATAAATAAATACAATAAGAAATCTTTGCACCTAATTTTGGGGATCACTGTTTGGGGGCGCTGACATCTGCCATTATACAGTCACCATCCTTATCAAATTGGTAATCTCCATCAATATCAGCCATTTCAACATCGTCGGGGTACTGCCGTTCCCTGACCTGCATTGGTTAATTTGTTTCCTCGTTTGCATTCGTCATCTCGATGTCTTCTGCATATTGTCTTCCGCATATTGTCTTCCCTCTACCTCCATATCCACTATTTCGTCCATTTCCACTCGTCTTCTCTTGAGCGGGACAACCTCTTCCACTTTGAATCTCTTGATCAGAATCAACTCCACTTCTCCTATCTCTACTCGGCACCGCTTGCGTGAGCACATGGTGAGCCAGACGAAGACTGACGCAGGTGCCAGGGACTGAGACGGTATTACCCACATTCTACATTGTTACATCACAAGAGATTGACCTCATCCAAATTCTACACATTATGACTTTAGAATAAGTGTGGCCAGACCAGGCATTGATTATGACATCATAAAGAGTATGGTAGCTTCACCAGGCCTAAAGATTCTACATGATGACATCACAGGACATCGCAGGATTTTTTGTTTTCGTACCAGACAGTGATCAGTCATCCATTCCTAATTCCACTATGGGGCCTCATGATTACCGGTGATGAGATTTAGGCTCCTATCTTCTGTGTCATGCACTATCCGCTCCGGTGTGTACGCAGCTCCATGGTGGAGAATGGATTACATACAGTAACTTGTAGAACACGATTATATTATAAGCCGATGTTGAAATGGCTGATGTTGATGATTATTACCAATTTGACAAGGGTGGCGATTGTATAATGGCAGATGTCAGTGCCCATTTTTTTCTAGATCATGGATGAACGCAGTTAATAGAGTTTTATATAATATCCTACCTGGGATAATGCAAGGTATGAAGGACAACATCTTATAAGCTACCTTATCTACATAAAGACACACAGCTGAACATGTACATATTGCAGCCAAAAATTACAGCAATATATTTCAATAAACATGCTCTTTTAAACATTAAGGTTGTTTTCAGTTTCTATGCAAGTCTGCTTCATTTTATTGGGCAATTGTCCAGGGTAACTTATTGCTAGGGAGATCCTATGGCTTGTTCTGATGGACTGTGGGGAAGGGGGTGGGTTTAATAGGACATCTTATTTCTAGGTGAATTGTAAGGGTAGGACTACGGTTGGTTTATTAGGCAATTTTTTCTGGGTCACGTTATCATCAATGAATCCTCTACAGTTAGTCTTCGGAGGGATTAATTGGATAGTTGTCCAGGATCCCTTCTTACTATGGAATTTCAAAGCGTTAATCTTGGGTAGGTGTTAATTGGGCAGTTGTTCAGGATCACTTCCTACTCTGGGGATCTTATGGGTTAATCTAATGCGGGAAGGGTTTATTGGTCAATTGCCCAGGGCAAAAGTAAGTGTTGGCCTTAGGAGAAGGAGGGGGGGAGTCAATAGTTTAATTCTCCAGGGTCACATCCTTCTAGAGGGATCCCATAGATTCATTGTGTCTTGTCTATGGTCTAAAAAGGAGCCATGGTATATCAGGTAGAGTAGCAGCTGTGCAGTGTTCTCTTAGTTTGCACATTGAAAGGTCTTTAGGCGGTCTAAGTTTTGAGTCCATGTGTGATCGTATCTGTACATAAAATAAATAGAAACGGATGATTAAGGGACCGGTATAATGCTTAATATCATGTTATCAGTCACAGAAAATGTGGTGACCTACCCTGGTGTACTGATCACTTATCTTTTGGTTTGTTAAATTCAATAGCCCCCCTCCCAAATAAATACATAAATAAATAAGTTAATAAAAATAAACATTTAGAACTGTTTGAATGTTTATGTGACAATAAACGGTATTTAGCCCTAATATTAAGTTGTTAATCACTGACTGATATGGTTTTTCAAACTTAAACCCAAAAAATTAAATTAACTACAGTATGTGAGATGACCTGACACAGACTTCTCAATAGTATTCTATATGCTGTACTAGATTGATGGTAAAACACGTGTTGTACAGTTTTTGCTTTTTCTCTCTGCAGAATTTAACACTGTAGATCACCATCTCCTCCTCACAGTACTCCAATCTTTCAGGCTTAAGGACACAGTAGATGGTATAGGGCACAGTAAGTGGTTTAGGGCACAGTACATGGTATAAAAGACAGTATATGGTATAGGGCACAGTAGAAGGTATAGAGCACACTATATGGTATAGGACACAGCACATGGTATAAGGCACATTAGATGTATAGAGCACAGTACATGGTATAGAGCAGAGTAGATTTTATAGGGCACAGTAGATGGTATATGTCACAGTAGATTGTACCAGACTAATGGTATGTGGCACAGTAAATGGTATATCACACAATAGAAGGAATAGGGCACAGTACATGGCATAGGGCACAGTATAATGCACATTAGCACAGTAGTAGGTCACAGTACATTGTAACAAACTCATGGTATAGGGCACAATAGTTGGTGTAGGGCACAGTTGGCATACGGGCACAGTAGATGGTTTTTGGCACACTAGATGGCATAGGGCACAGTAGATTATGCCGGACAAATGGTATAGTGCACAGTAGTTGGTATATTGCACAATAGAAGGCATAGGGCACAGTACTCAGCATAGGGCACAATAGTTGGTATATGGCACAGCAGATGCTATAGGGTACAAAACATAGTATAGGGCAGTGGTGGCAAACCTATGGCATGGGTGCCAGAGGCGGCACTCAGAGCTCTCTCTGTGGGCACCTGCACACTGGAAAAAGTCTATCTTGTACCAATATGCCGTAGCCTTTCCTGCCATTCATCAGTGCAGGACATGCTATGAACATCACAGGTAGTGCATTGAATGCATGCTGGCTATTATAGCTAAATGATAAAGTACATGGAAGATATACTATATTGGACTGTAGTATTCAGGGTAAATTGCAGTGTTGGCACTTTGCAATAATTAAGTGTGTTTTTAGTTGCAGTTTTGGCCAATAAAAGGTTCGCCATCACTGGCATTGGGCATAGTGGCTGGTAAAGGGCAAGGTAGATGGTATAGGGCACAGTACATGGTATAGGGCAGAGTACATGGTATAAGGCACAGTAAATGGTATAGGGCACAGTACATGGAATAGAGCAAAGTACATGGTATAGGGCACAGTAGATGGTACAGGGCAAAGTGGATGGTATAAAGTACAATAGATGGTATAGGGCACAGTATATGGTATAGAGTCAGAGAACATGGTATAAGGCACAGTAGATGGTATAGGGGACAGTAGATGGTATAGGACAGATTACATTGCATAGGGCATAGTAGATAGTATAGGGCCCAGTAGTTGGTAAAGAGCACAGTATATGGTAGAGGGCACAGAAGATGGTAGAGCGCACAGTACATGGTATAGGTCACAGTAAAAGGTAGAGGGCATATAACATGGTATCGGGCACAGTAGTAAGGAAAGGCACAGTAGATGGTATTGGGCACTGTACATGATATAGGGCACAGAAGATGGTATAGGACACAGCACATGGTATAGGGCAAAGTGGATGGTATAGGGCACAATAGATGGCAAAGGGCACAGAAGAGTGTACAAAACTCATGGTATGGTGCATAGTAGATGGTATAGGGCACAATACATGGAATAGGGAACAGTACATTATATATGGCACGGTACATTGCATGAACACAGTAAATAGTATAGGGTTGTTTTTATATGACACAGTCCATGGTATAGGGCACAGTAAATGGTATTGGGCACAGTACTTGGTATAAGGCACAAAAAAATGGTATAGGGAACAGTATATGGTATAGGGAAAATGCAGCGGAACAGACATGCGTCTGGGGTTGCTTTTTTAGTAAATTTATTTTTGTGGTGACGCCAGTTGCATTTAACCCCTTAAGGACATAGGACGTACCGGTACGCCCTATTTCCCGAGTCCTTAAGGACACAGGACGTACCGGTACGTCCTGACTTAAAATCTGTATTCCGGCGCCCGAGGGGTTAAACGGAACGGGATTTCGGCTGAAATCCTTCAGCCGGCATCCTGTGACAACGCCAGGGGGGGTCATGTGACCCCCCCGTGTCGGCGATCGCAGCAAACCGCAGGTCAATTCAGACCTGCGGTTTGCTGCGCTTTTTGCAGTTTCTGATCCCCGCGGTCCCTGACCGCGGCGATCAGAAACTTTAGAGTGGCTAAAATCTATATTTTTCACCCCCCCCCCTGCACCCCTGCATGATTTGATGCCGGCGGGTGGTGCTGGGGGGGGTGTCGCATGCGGTGGGGGCGTTGCGGGAGGCGGGCGGTGCGGCAGGCGGGATCGCGATCCCCCGCCCGCCTCCCCATGAATGATCGTTGGCTTCTAGTGGGTATACCAGGGTGCCAGCACATTGCTGGCACCCTGGTATAAACGGCTGACATCTGTGCAGATGTCAGCCGTTTAACCCTTTCCATACCGCGGTCCGTACGGACCGCTGTATGGAAAAAGTTAACTGTCATCGGTCAGGGAGCTCCCTCCCTCTCCATCGGGGGGCTGCTGTGCCTTTGCAGCCCCCCGATGGAGAGGGAGAGAGCCCCCAGAGAGCCCCCCTCAGCCCTGTGCTTACCCTTCCCCGTCTGCGAAGTTCTGAGCAGACGGGGAGGGTTCCCATGGCAACAGGACGCCTGCTCAGGCGTCCTGCTGTCCATGGTGCTGAACAGATCTATGCTGAAAGCATAGATCTGTTCAGTGTAAGTAAAATACAGTACAGAACAATATATATTGTACTGTACTGTATTATACAGACATCAGACCCACTGGATCTTCAAGAACCAAGCGGGTCTGGGTCAAAAAAATGTAAAAAAAAGTAAAAAAAAGTTAAGATAAAAAAAAATAACATTTATCACTGAATAAAAATTAAAAAAATAAAATAAACTACACATATTAGGTATCGCCGCGTCCGTAACGACCTGATCTATAAAATGGTTATGTTACTTTCCCCGCACGGTGAACGCCATAAAAATAAAAAAATAAAAACTATGAGAAAATTGAAATTTTGCCCACCTTACTTCCCAAAAAAGGTAATAAAAGTGATCAAAAAAGTCGCATGTACGCCAAAATAGTACCAATCAAACCGTCATCTCATCCCGCAAAAAATAAGACCCTACTTAAGATAATCGCCCAAAAGCTGAAAAACTATGGCTCTTAGACTATGGAAACACTAAAACATGATTTTTTTTTGTTTCAAAAATGAAATCATTGTGTAAAACTTACATAAATAAAAAAAAAGTATACATATTAGGTATCGCTGCGTCCGTATCGACCGGCTCTATAAAAATATCACATGACCTAACCCCTCAGATGACCACCGTAAAAAAATAAAAATAAAAACAGTGTAAAAAAAAGCCATTTTTTGCCATCTTACGTCACAAAAAGTGTAATAGCAAGCGATCAAAAAGTCATATGCACCCCAAAATAGTGCCAATCAAACCGTCATCTCATCCCGCAAAAAATGAGACCCTACTCAAGATAATCGCCCAAAAACTGAAAAAACTATGGCTCTTAGACTATGGAGACACTAAAACATTTTTTTGGTTTTAAAAATGAAGTTATTGTATAAAACTTACATAAATAAAAAAAATGTATACATATTAGGTACCGCCGCATCCGTGACAACCTGCTCTATAAAATTACCACATGATCTAACCTGTCAGATGAATGTTGTAAATAACAAAAAAAAAAAACGTGCCAAAAAAGCTATTTCTTGTTACCTTGCTGCACAAAAAGTGTAATATAGAGCAACCAAAAATCATATGTACCCTAAACTAGTACCAACAAAACTGCCACCCTATCCCGTAGTTTCTAAAATGGAGTCACTTTTTTGGAGTTTCCACTCTAGGGGTGCATCAGGGGGGCTTCAAATGGGACATGGTGTCAAAAAAACAGTCCAGCAAAACCTGCCTTCCAAAAACCGTATGGCATTCCTTTCCTTCTGCGCCCTGCCGTGTGCCCGTACAGCGGTTTACGAACACATATGGGGTGTTTCTGTAAACTACAGAATCAGGGCCATAAATAATGAGTTTTGTTTGGCTGTTAACCCTTGCTTTGTAACTGGAAAAAAAATATTAAAATGGAAAATCTGCCAAAAATTTGAAATTTTGAAATTGTGTCTCTATTTTCCATTAAATCTTGTGCAACACCTAAAGGGTTAACAACGTTTGTAAAATCAGTTTTGAATACCTTGAAGGGTGTAGTTTCTTAGATGGGGTCACTTTTATGGAGTTTCTACTCTAGGGGTGCATCAGGGGGGCTTCAAATGGGACATGGTGTCAAAAAAACAGTCCAGCAAAATCAGCCTTCCAAAAACCAAACGGCGCACCTTTCACTCTGCGCCCCGCTGTGTGGCCGTACAGTAGTTTACGGCCACATATGGGGTGTTTATGTAAACAGCAGAGTCAGGGCAATAAAGATACAGTCTTGTTTGGCTGTTAACCCTTGCTTTGTTAGTGGAAAAAATGGGTTAAAATTGAAAATTAGGCAAAAAAATGAAATTCTCAAATTTCATCCCCATTTGCCAATAACTCTTGTGCAACACCTAAAGGGTTAACGACGTATGTAAAATCAGTTTTGAATACCTTGAGGGGTGTAGTTTCTTAGATGGGGTCACTTTTAGGGAGTTTCTCCTCTAGGGGTGCATCAGGGGGCTTCAAATGGGACATGGTGTCAAAAAACCAGTCCATAAAAATCAGCCCTCCAAAAACAAAACGGCGCACCTTTCACTCTACGCCCTACTGTGTGCCCGTACAGTAGTTTACGGCCACATATGGGGTGTTTCTGTAAACGGCAGAGTCAGGGCAATAAAGATACAATCTTGTTTGGCTGTTAACCCTTGCTTTGTTAGTGGAAAAAATGTGTTAAAATGAAAAATTTGACAAAAAAATTAAATTCTCAAATTTCCTCCCCATTTGCCAATAACTCTTGTGCAACACCTAAAGGGTTAATAATGTATGCAAAATCAGTTTTGAATACCTTGAGGTGTGTAGTTTCTTAGATGGGGTCATTTTTGGGTGGTTTCTATTATGTAAGCCTCGCAAATCGACTTCAGACCTGAACTGGTCCCTAAAAATTGAGTTTTTGTAAATTTCTGAAAAATTTCAAGATTTGCTTCTAAACATCTAAGCCTTATAACATCCCCAAAAAATAAAATATCATTCCCAAAACAATTCAAACATGAAGTAGACATATGGGGAATGTAAAGTCATCACAATTTTTTGGGGTATTACTATGTATTACAGAAGTAGAGAAACTGAAACTTTGAAATTTGCAAATTTTTCCAAATTTTTGGTAAATTAGGTATTTTTTTGTGCAAAAAAAAATAATTTTTTTGACTTCATTTTACCAGTGTCATGAAGTACAATATGTGACGAAAAAACAATCTCAGAACGGCCTGGATAAGTCAAAGCGTTTTAAAGTTATTAGCACTTAAAGTGACACTGGTCAGATTTCCAAAAAATGGCCTGGTCCTTAAGGTGAAAATGAGCCCGGTCCTTAAGGGGTTAAGCAACAAGGGACAGAGTCCCCTTATGTAGATGGTGTTGGTGGTACCCAGGTGTAGGAATGCCAGAGTGGTGCAAGGGTAGCCTATAATGTCCCTGTAGCTATGGCTATGCACGTGTCATGATGCTCCTACCTGGATATCCTGGAACCCCAGGCGTTGTCGTCTAAAGCAGAGCAAGGGATAGCTGAGGGATTTGAAGAAATGATTGAGTCCAGACGTTGTGTATAGGTGATAACAGCTTTACTTGAATAAACTTTCATCAGGGAACAATCTTCCAACTTTGTCTTGGTTACCAGCAGGCTTTGGCATTAATTATGGCAAGCAAACACACTGAGCACTGCTACCTCTGTTGCTCTATAGCTTTGATGTGCTAGCAGGTTTAAATAGAAAACTTTTCCTTTCTGCTGTACTTAGTTTTCTGTAGTCTGACTCTGTCTATATCTTTATCTTTATCCAGGGAACTTTTCTTCCTGGCTTCTGAGGCTCTTTGCTCTTTTCTCTTGACCCAGCAGAGCTTAGGGGTCTGCTGGCTAGAACACAGCCTTCCCCTTGGAGGGGGCACTCTAGACTGACTTCTGCAGGGCTCGTCCAGAAGGGACGAGGGCGTGTTGCCTTCCCCAAGCAGGGGATCCTCTGAACTCACTTCTTCAACTAAAGTCCTCCCTCTCTAGAGAAGGAGCTAGACTGGCAAGACAGCTCCATTCTAGCTAACACAGCTCTGCTAAGCTTGCTGCCACCTGCTGGCGAATCAGGCATATTACACTTAAACATAACATTAAAGGAAAATGGAAATGCACATTTTGCAGACCCTAGGAATTAGTGCAAGGAATGACACGAAATTTACCATGGGGGATAGTGGAGAGGTGTAAGAGGTGACAATGCATCTCTGGGGGGTTACACAAAGTACATGTCATAGGGCACAGTAGTTGGTATTGGGCACAGTACATGGTATAGGGTACATTAGATGGTATAGGGGACAGTAGATGGTATAGGGCACAGTACATGAAATTTGGCACAGAAGATGCTATATGGCACAGATGTTATAGGGTACAGTACATGGTATAGGGCACAGTAGATGGTATAGAGCCCAGTAGCTGGTATAGGGCACAGTAGATGGTAGAGGGCACAGTATATTGTACCAACTCATGATATAGAGCACAGTAGTTGGTACAGGGTAAAGTAGATGGCATAGGGCACCGTAGATGGTATAGTGCACAGTAGATGGTATAGGGAACTGTACATGGTTAAGGACACTATACATGGTATATGACACAGCACATGGTATAGGGCACAGTACATTGTATATGGTACAGTAGATAGTATAGGGCACAGTACATTGTATGGGGTACTTTAGATCCTATAGTTCACAGTATATGCTATAGGGGTTAATAGATGGTATTTGACACAGTGCATTGTATAGGGCACAGTAGATGATATAGGGCACAGTACATGATATAAAGCACAGTAGATTGTATCAAACTCACCAGACAGGGAGTCTGAAGCAGCATGTTGGTGGCACTGGCAAGCAGGCAGACAGCAGCAGTGCTCAGAGGCAGATGAGGCTGAGACACAGGACTGCTCAGGGGCGCTCATGGCTATCCTTTGGCAGTGTCTTTCACAGGAAAGGAGCTCAGCTGTAATAACAGTGAGGTGGGGGATGCTCCAGCGGGCCAATGCATCCAGGGTCCTCCGAGTGCTTTCTCTTGGAGGTCCCTGTGTTGTCAGTAAAGTGTGACAAATTATTGGTAGAACAATTGCCTAATTAACCCCCCTCCCAGACCAATCCCTAGTATCCCGTGAGGATGAAGTAGCCCTGTAAAATTACTCAATAAACCCCCCAGACCAATCCTTGGGATCCCTCCAATAAGAAGTGGCCATAGACAATTGCCTAATTAACACTGTAGACAGAACAGAACCATTAGTATCCCTAAGCAAGAACTGCTCCTGGACCGTTGCTCAATTAAACCTTCCCCCAGAAAAACTTTTATAATACTCTTAGAAATAAGATGCCCTGTATAATTGCCCAATTATGCTGTCCAACCCACAGAGCACCAGACAAACCTTTAGGATTTCACTAGTCTTATATATCCTTGGATAACTGCCCAATTAAGAGCACCGCCCCCCCCTTCTCCCCCAACACCAAGAAACCTTGTTACCTATAAAATTAAAACGCGTTTAATGTTTAAAGAACATGTTTATTAAAATAAACTTTTTAAATTGATTTTGATGTAACGTCTGCGATGTTTCGATGTTCAGCTGCGTGTCTCTATGTAGATAAGGTGGCATATTAGATGTTCTCCCGATTTCCATGCATCATCCCAGGTAGGACACTATAAAACTCTGTTAGCTGCTGTTGTCCGTGATCTAGAAAACAATGGACAATAATTTTTAGTTTACAAAAATTCCAGGATGTATTAATAAATAAAAAAAATACAATAAGAAATCCTTGCACCTTATTTTGGGGGCGCTGACATCTGCCATTATAAAATCGCCATCCTTATCAAATTGGTAATCTCCATCCATATCAGCCATTTCAACATTGTCGGGGTACTGCCGTTCCCCGACCTCCATTGGTTCATCTGTTTCCTCGTTTGCATCCATCATCTCGATGTCTTCTGCATATTGTCTTCCCTCTACCTCCATATCCTCTATTTCGTCCATTTCCAATCGCCTTCTCTTGAGCGGGACAACCTCTTCCACTTTGAATCTCTTGATCAGAATCGACTCCACTTCTCCTACCTCTACTCGGCACCACTTGCGTGAGCATATGGTGAGCCAGGCGAAAACTGACACAGGTGCCAGGGACTGAGCCGGTATTACCCACATTCTACATTGTTACATCACAAGAGATTGACCTCATCCAGATTCTACACATTATGACATCAGAATAAGTGTGGCCAGACCAGGCATTGATTATGACATAATAAAGAGTATGGTAGCTTCACCAGGCCTAAAGATTCTACATGATGACATCACAGGACATCGCAGGATTTTCCGTTTTCGTACCAGACAGTGATCAGTCATCCATTCCTAATTCCACTATGGGGCCTCATGATGACCGGTGATGACAGATCTTCTGTGTCATGCACTGTCTGCTCCGGTGTGTACACAGCTCCGCCGTGGAGAATGAATTACATGCAGTAACTTGTAGAACACGATTATATTACAAGCCGATGTTGAAATGGCTGATGTTGATGATTATTACCAATTTGACAAGGGTGGCGATTGTACAGTCCTGATCAAAAGTTTGAAACCACTTGAAAAATGGCAGAAAATCATATTTAGCATGGCTGGATCTTAACAAGGTTCCAAGTAGAGCTTCAACATGCAACAAGAAGAAATGAGAGTGAGACAAAACATTTTTTGAGCATTCAATTTAATGAAAACAACGAATAAACTGAAACAGGCTGTTTTTCAGCTGATCAAAAGTTTAGGACCACAAGACTTTAAAAGGCCAAATCTGTGCAAAGATGTGGATTTATTGTCATTTTCTGTCAGATAGTCACACGTTGTGATGGCAAAGGCAAAAAAAACTCTCCCTTTTTGAACGTGGTCGAGTTGTTGAACTGCATAATCATGGCATGTGGCCGCAACAATAGCGGCACCACTAGATTGGGGTAGTAGTAATAGTAATGGTGGCTGTGTAGCGTTAATAGTGGGGCAGTAGCGGATTTGCAGCTAGGAACAGCAGCTGCAGCGGTGGCAGGAGCAGAAGCCAAATGGTACATGTTAACAAGCAGACAGCAGAAGTGGCATGATGGCATCAGTGGCATGATGGCTGCAGCAGTCATAGGATATGGAACATAATGGTAGGCAGGCAACATGATGATAGGCAGGCAGACAGTGGGAGTGGTAACATGGGGCATCAGCAAGGCCAGATCTAGTCATCGACGAGAGGAGTGTGAAAAATCCTCACAGATCCATGCCTCAATCGTTTCGGTGTCTCCCCCCCCCCCCCCCCCCCCTGCTGCACTGAAAGCCCTCTTTGAGATGACACTGGAGACGGTGCAAGAACAGAGAGAGAATACTGGGCCAGTTTTGGCCACTGTTCTAGTCTCCCTACCCAGAGGTCCATGGGGTCAGGGAACAGGCTATGTGCAAGAGAAAGTCCAGAGTCAAGGTAGGGCTAAACCTGGGTGTTAGAATTGGTAGGTCTCAGTTAGCTGATTTGCCTCAGCCTGGCATGTGAGCACTATATAAGCAAGCAATCATAGAGCTTGCCATTCTGGCTAGTGTGCCTCAGGAGCCATTTCTTTCTGGCTTTGACCCCCCACTGAGATGAATAGGTGTCATGGCTGGTGTCATCACCATCATCATCTTCCTCCTGCTCTTCCACCACTGACTCCTCCTCCTCCAGTGGCAGTTCTCTATCCTCCATGGGACTTATTCCTAGTTGGCCCCATACAAATACAAGCCAGGCAGCAAGATCTGTTAGCTTTTCATCTTCTGCTGTCATCCCGTGTTGCATGAGTGTGATCAGGGGCTGATATCATTCATGCCATAGTTGCCCCTACTGGCAAATTTCATGGCCCCTTCAGCACGTGACAGGCATCTCAAATGAACTACCACTGCTTGACCTTGAAACATCACTGAGTCTACCTGTTCCTCCAAAGGGAAGGACGAACAGGAGTCTCCCTTAGGCCTAATGACAAACAGGGAAAGGCAACACACATATATTTATATAAACAAAATACAAAAGGGAAAGGAAACACTTATATTCAATGAAGCTTTGGTAGCACAAGGAACTCAGCCGAGAACCAAACACAAGCTAACCACAAGTCCAACAGAAGCTATAAACCGCATAGCATAGTGGGAGAAACAACAATAAATAGAGAAGATTAAATGACCACAATAGCCACACCTGGGGAAAGAAGGTGTGGTAAGCAGCAGAAACAGCACAGAAATCATTTGATCCAAAAGGAAAACATGTCAGATCAAACCACATGTTGCCAGTCTCACAGGCCTCCTGCCACCTGTCGCGGGAACGTCCGTATGTCTCGGTACGTATGTGACAGTGCCCTCCTTTCTTTGGGTGACCTCTGGGCACCCAGGACCAACCTTATCCGGATAAGACCTGTGACAGGCTTTCACCAAATGACTGGCATTCACGTCAGATGCCGGTACCCACATCCTCTCCTCTGGTCCATAACCCTTCCAGTGAACAAGATACTGAAGAGATCTACGGAGAACTCGAGAGTCAATAATATTGGCAATCTGGAATTCCAAACTGCCATCCACCAGGACAGGAGCCGATGGCAAGAGTGACGACTCCAAAGGTTCAACATATCTCTTCAACACAATTTGTGAAACACATTATGAATTTTCAGAGCCTGAGAAAGTTCAAGACGAAAAGCTACAGGATTAATAATGGCAGTGATCTTATATGGACCAATAAATCTTGGACCCAACTTCCAAGAAGGTACCTTAAACTTAATGTTTCTTGTGGACAGCCACACAGAATCACCAACTCTTAGGTCCTGACCATTCATACGTTTCCTGTCAGCCACACGTTTATACTTGTTGCCCATATTCATCAAGTTATTTTGAATTTTCCACCATATAGATGACAATGATGATGATCCTCCTCAGGGATACCAGAAGTATCAGAACCAGAAAATGTGCCAAACTGCGGGTGTAACCCATATGCCCCAAAAAACTGCGACTTACCAGTGGACTCCTATCTATGATTGTTTATGGCAAACTCTGCCAAAGACAAACACGAAGACCACTCCTCCTGGTTCTCATAGACAAAACATCTCAAGTAAGTCTCCAGACTTTGATTAGTGTGTTCCGTCTGTCCGTTCGACTTAGGATGAAAAGCCGAAGAAAAGGACAGTTGTACCCCCAGTCGAGTACAAAGCGCCTTCCAGAATCTGAAAACAAACTGAGTCCCACGATCCAAGACCACATCAGAGGGAATGCCATGGAGTTTCACAATGTTGTCAACAAACACTTGTGCAAGTGTTTTAGCATTAGGAAGGCCTGGCAACGCTATAAAGTGCACCATTTTACTAAAGCGATCAACTACCACCAGAATAACTGTCTTTCCTGAAGAATTAGATAGATCAGTGATAAAAATCCATGGATAAGTGATTCCATGGTCTGGACGGGATGGGCAACGGAAGTAGAGTATGTGTCACCTAAGCACGTGCACAGGTACTACAGGCTATCACATAGTACTCAACACACTTACGTAACTTCGGCCTCCAGAATCTATGAGAGACGAGGTCAGCAGTGGATCTACTCACAGGGTGTCCCGTAAGAACCGTACAGTGATGTTCCACAAACACCTTATGATGCAATTCTGATGGAACAATTTCCCAGAGGGGAAAGACTTCTGTGCGTCTCCCAGAGCCTCTAACACCTTCACCTCTAGGTCAGGGTATAAGGCGGATATCACCACTCCTTCCGACAATATCGGACTTGGATTTTCAAAATCACCACTTCCAGGTAAACTATGTGACAAGACATTTGCCTTGACGTTCTTAACCCCAGGATATACCAGATTCAATTTTATTGTTACTTATCACCATGCCTCAAAAGCCAACTAAATGGCCAGCAACTCTGTTACCCACATCGTAATTTCTCTCTGTGGCAGAAAGTTTTTTTAGAGAAAAATGCACATAGGCGCCATTTACCAGGTGACGGGCCCTGCGATAATACTGCTCCTACCCCCACCTCGGACGCGTCAACTTACACAATGAAAGGTTCTGATACACCCAGCTGCACAAATATAGGGGCAGAAGAGAAGCACTCCTTAACCACAGTAAAGACTCGCAACGCCGAATCAGACCACACTGAGACATCCGTCCCTTTCTTGGTCATGTCGGTTAAGGGTTTCACCACTGTCGAATAGTTCTGAATTTTTTTTCGGTAATAGTTGATGAACTCTAAAAACCACATAAGAGCCTTCAGATTTTCGGGTCGATCCCAGTCGAATACAGCATGGACTTTCTCTGGATCCATTCAAAAACCTAAAGATGACAGCAGGTAGCCCAAGAATTGCACCTTGTGTACAGCAAAAACACACTGCTCTAATTTTGCATACAATTTATTATCTCTTAGGATCTGTAAGACCTTTCTAATGTGATCCTGATGAGTCTCCACATCTGGAGAATAAATTAGTATGTCATCCAAATACACGACAACAAACCTCCCCACCAGATGATGAAAAATGTAATTCACAAAATGCTGGAAAAATCGCAGGATAGTGTTAACCTCTTTAGGACACAGGGCGTACAGGTACGCCCTAATGTCCTGGTACTTAAGAACACACCTGTACGCCCTGTGTATTTCCGATCACCGCCGAGCGCCGGGCGGTGATCGGAACAAGGTGCCTGCTCAAATCATTGAGTAGGCACCTCGGCTAAATGCGCGGGGGGGGGTCAATTCAGACCTGCAGTTTGCGGCTTTTCATGTTGCGGGCGGCGGTGCCATCGGGACCCCATGGGGCTGTAGGGGGGACCCGATGGCATGGAAGGCAGCACGAAGGCCGGAAGCTGTATGAGTAATACACACAGTATTACTCATACAGCCAATGCATTCCAATACAGAAGTATTGGAATGCATTGTAAAGGATTAGACCCCCAAAAGTTGAAGTCCCAAAGTGGGACAAAAATAAAGTGAAAAATAAAAAGTTGAAAAAATAAAGTTTCCCCCCCAAAAAAAATTTAAGTTTCAAGTGAAAATAAACAAAAACGTCATTTTCCCCAAATAAAGTAAAAAAAAAATTGGTAAAAAATAGGGAAAAAAATAATTTGACATATTAGGTATCGCCGCGTGCGTATCGCCCGGCTCTATAAACATATCACATGACCTAACCCTTCAGATGAACACTGTAAAAATAAAAAAAATAAAAACTGTGCTAAATAAACCATTTTTTTGTCACCTTACATCACAAAAAGGACAACAGCAAGCGATCAAAGAGGCGTACGCCCACCACAACAGCAAGCGATCAAAGAGGCGTATGCCCACCAAAATAGTACCAATCTAACTGTCACGTCATCCCGCAAAAAATGAGCCCCTACCTGAGACAATCGCCCAAAAAAAAAAAAAACTATGGCTCAGAATATGGAGACACTAAAACATCACTTTTTTTGTTTTAAAAAAGCTGTTATTGTGTAATACTTACATAAATAAAAAAAAAGTATACATATTAGGTATCGCCGCGTCCGTATTGACCAGCTCTATAAAAATATCACATGACCTAACCCCTCAGATGAACACAGTAAAAAATAAAAACTGTGCTAAATAAACCATTTTTTGTCACCTTACATCACAAAAAGTGCAATAGCAAACGATCAAAAAGTCATATGCACCCCAAAATAGTGTCAAACAGTCATCTCATATAGGGTTTTTCAAGATTTGCTTCTAAACTTCTAAGCCTTGTAACATCCCCAAAAAATAAAATATCATTCCCAAAATGATCCAAACATGAAGTAGACATATGGGGAATGTAAAGTAATAACTATTTTTGGAGGTATTACTATGTATTATAGAAGTAGAGAAATTGAAACTTGGAAATTTTTGGTAAATTTGGCATTTTACCAGTGTCATGAAGTACAATATTTGACGAAAAAACAATCTTAGGCCTCTTTCACACGGCCGTTTTTTTTTTCCGTTTTGCGGGCCGTTTTTTGCGGTCCGTATACGGTCCGTATACGGAACCATTCATTTAAATGGTTCCACAAAAAAAACGGAATGTGTTCCGTATGCATTCCGTTTCCGTATTTCCGTTTTTCCGTTCCGTTTAAAGATAGAACATGTCCTATATTTGGCCGCAAATCACGTTCCGTTGCTCCATTAAAGTCTATGGGTCTGCAAAAAAACAGAATGCATACGGAAATGCATCCGTATGTCTTCCGTATCCGTTCCGTTTTTTGCGGAACCATCTATTGAAAATGTTATGCCCAGCCCAATTTTTTCTATGAAATTACTGTACACTGTATATGCCATACGGAAAAACGGAACGGAAACAAAAAACTGAACAACGGATACATTTAAAACGGACCGCAAAACACTGAAAAAGCCATACTGTCGTGTGAAAGAGGCCTTAGAATGGCCTGGATAAGTCAAAGCGTTTTAAAGTTATCAGCACTTAAAGTGACACTGGTCAGATTTGTAAAAATGTCCTTAAGGTGAAATAGGGCTGAGTCCTTTAAGGGGTTAAAGCAAACTCAGCAAGAGACATAAAACGAATACCAATCCTCCTGATTCTCCGCCACAAAACAGCACAGATATGTCTCCAGATTCTGATTGACGCGTTCGGTCTGACCAGAATGGCCTGGATAAGTCAAAGCGTTTTAAAGTTATCAGCACTTAAAGTGACACTGATCAGATTTGCAAAAAATTTGCAAAAAATGGCCAAGTCCTTAAGGTGAAATAGGGCTGAGTCCTTAAGGGGTTAATAACTGGTTTAACCTCCTTTGGCAGCAATAACTTCAACCAAACGTTTCCTGTAGTTGCAGATCAGACGTGCACAATGGTCAGGAGTAATTCTTGACCATTCCTCTTGACAGAACTGTTTCAGTTCAGCAATATTCTTGGGATGTCTGGTGTGAATTGCTTTCTTGAGGTCATGCCACAGCATCTCAATCGGGTTGAGGTCAGGACTCTGACTGGGCCACTCCAGACGGCGTATTTTCTTCTGTTTAAGCCATTCTGTTTTTCTGATTTACTTCTATGCTTTGGGTCGTTGTCCTGTTGCAACAGGACATCTTCTGTTGAGCTTCAGCTGGTGGATCGGTCAGATGTCTCCTGACAATGCCTTGAGATGGTGGACCTGGTGGAATGCTATTAAGCTACCAGGAATCTAAAGGAGGCTTCTGTCGGGAAGGGGATCGGCAGACCCAGGAAATATCCACCCCAGTCCCGGAGATTTGAGCCGATAAAACCCGCCCGGGATGTACCCACGGCGGACCTGGCTCCGATAGTCTGCTGGCGGTGTCAGGAGCCTGGCCATGTAAGGGCTGACTCTCCCCATCGGCTTGAGCCCATGGACTAACTATGGATACCGTCAGTTGCTACATGCCAGGAGGCTGTGCCAGGTGGAAGCGGGAGATACTCTGACGGAGGCTCTGCTGGACTCAGGGAGTCTGGTGACCCTAGTAAGGGCTACCCTGGTGTGGTCCACTGAGTATACTAGCCATAAAGTGGGGGTTATGTGCATCCACGGAGACTTAAAAAAGACTACCCCACCGTGCTGGTGTCTCTAACCATGGTGTCTGGTAGATGGAGCCACGTGGTGGCGGTTGCCACAAATTTACATTATGAACTCATAATAGGGAGAGACTTCCCGGCACTGTGGCCTGCTATGAGAGTGACTGATACATGAGACAGGGGTAACCCTAGCAGAGTGGCACGGCTCAGGAGGGAGACCAGAACCCTGGGAACCTGAGGCCGAAGGGCCAGCGGTAAGGGTGACAGTCACTTCGATGGAAGAGGTGTGATGGTGGGAGACGTGGAGGACTTGACACCGGGTCCTGTATTGGCAGACCTCAATGTCTCTGGGGATAATTTTGGTACCGCCTAACATCGGGACCCAACCCTATCCCACGCCTGGGAAAATGTGTTAATAGTAGATGGTGAACCACAACAAACTGGGGAAGAGTCAATGTTTCCCCGTTTTGTGGTTTATCAAGATATGTTGTATCGGGTAAACCAACTACAGGGTGAGCCTATTGAACAGTTGGTGGTCCCCAAGGCTTATCGCAAGCTTGTGTTAGATCTAGCCCGCCAACACGTTCTCAGGGGTCACCTGGGGCTGCAGAAAACTCCATTGGCAAATGGATGGTCTGGAAGAGCGGTTTAACCAAACATTAAAAAATATGTTGAAAAAAGTAGTGTCTAAAGATGGGAAGATTAGAGGTTGTTTGGACGGCACTGCTTATGGTAAGTTCCGGTGCTCAGCGGTAAGACCAATGAACATGTGATATATATAAAACCGTGGCACTCGTGTAAATAGATAAATTGTACTTCTTTATTATCCATCCAGGAAAATTAGTAAATAAACTATGGCCAGCGTTTCGGTCTCATCCCGAGACCTTGTTCCCGGCCTAAGGCAAAACAACAATTGTAGTACATGTATCAGCATGATTGTATATATGATTGTACAAAATCCTGGATTTGACCCCCCACACTTCTCCAATAGAGATGTCCCGAACTATTCGCCGGCAAACAGTTCCCGGCGAACATAACTTGTAGGGGGCGAACATATGCGATGTTCGGTCTGCCCCCTATTCGTCATCATTGAGCAAACTTTGACCCTGTACCTCACAGTCAGCAGACACATTCCAGCCAATCATCAGCATACCCTCCCTCCCAGACCCTCCCACCTCCTGGACAGCATCCATTTTAGATTCAGTCGGAAGCTGCAGTCTTAGTGAGAGGAGGGACAGTGTAGCTGCTGCTGATTTAATAGGGAAATCGATAGCTAGGCCAGTGTATTAAGTGTCCACTCCAGTCCTGAAAGACTCATCTGATCTCTGCTGTAAGGACAGCGTCCTGACAGCACCCCAAAAAGCCCTTTTTAGGGCTAGTACATCAGTCTGCTTTTTTCTTTTTTTTTCTTCTGTAATCTAATTGCAGTTGCCTGCCAGCGTGTGTCAGGCCCTGCCAGTGCACAGTGTCACCAGTGCAACTCATATCTGGTGTCAAAGTAGATTACATTTAAAAAAACAAAAACAATTTTGACTGTAATATAATAGCAGTTAGTTGCCTGCAAGAGTGTGTGTCAGGCCTACAGCGTTTACTGTGACAACTACTGCCAGTGCACAGTGCCACTCATATCTGGTGTCACAGTAGCTTGCACGCATAGTACAACTAATCTAAAAAAAATGACAGGCAGAGGCAGGCCACCCCGCAGGGGCCGTCATGGTCGTGGTGCTGCGATTCCCTTTGGCCCTAGAATAATACCCAGTTCAGAGGCCACGTACCCTGAACTCGAAAAGTTCTGAGGACATAGTTGACTGGCTAACACAGGACACCCAATCTTCTACAGCTTCCGCTCTGAACCTTGACGCACCATCCTCCTCCAGCTCAGCTTCGGGCACCTCTCAAGTTACCACTCGCCCGCCTGCCGCCACCACCAACACCACAGCTGCTTCACTTGATCTGTCAGAGGAGTTATTTACACATCAGTTGGAAGAAATGAGTGATGCAAAACCATTATTGCCAGAGGATGTAGATAACAGGAATATGTCTCAGTCAGGCAGCATTACACACATGGACGTACGGTGTGATGATGATGTTGTACCCACTGCTGCTTCCTTTGCTGAGTTGTCAGATACAAGTGAAGCGGTTGATGATGACGATGTGTCCGTGGATGTCACGTGGGTGCCCGCTCGAAGAGAAGAAGAAGAAGAAGATGGGGAAAGTTCAAATGGGGAGACAGAGAGGAGGATGAGACTATTTGGAAGCAGGGGGAGGTCATCGCAAGGAGCTAGTGACACAGTCAGACAGCATGTATCGGCACCCGGGGTCAGCCAGACAGCACGTCAATCAACGCATGCTGCTGCCACTACCAGAATGCCGTCATTGCAAAGCTCAGCAGTGTGGAATTTTTTTTTGTGTGTCTGCCTCTGATAACAGCGATGCCATTTACAACCTGTTCCAAAAGAAACTGAGTCGTGGGAAATCCAACACCCACCTAGGTACAACTGCTTCGCAAAGGCACATGATCTCACATCACAAACGCCTATGGGATCAACACATGATGACAAGTACAGGCAGCACACAAGCTCAAAGCCACCATCCTCCTCCTGGTCCAGCATCTTCAGCCACGTCAACCACTGCTGTCCTCCTTGCCCCCTCTCAACCATCCGCCACTCCGTCTCTCGCCTTGAGCAGTTCCTGCTCATCTGCCCACAGTCAGGTGTCTGTCAAGGAAATGTTTGAGCGTAAGAATTTGGGCAAGTTGGGCAAGTTGACACATGTGCCGTGCATGGCACATGTGTTGAATCTGATTGTACAACGCTTTGTGCATAATTACCCAGGCTTGCACCTTCAGCCAGTGTTTGGCTGCAATGATCACATGACAACAGAAGCTTTGGAGATAAGGTGAGCTGAATATACCTTTTTTATTTCTTTATTTTGCCCATTCTGTATCATTTTAAATATATTTTCCCCAAATAAACCCCTTTAAATGAATTGATTTTAAAGGGGTTGTCCGAGTTATGAAATTTTTTTAAAAAATTTTTCATAAAAATTGCAGACAAGATTAAGCACTTTCTATTATAGTGCCGGCGATGTGCGGTCCACAAATTGCGGAATGCACATTGCCGGTGTCCGTGTTTTGCGGATCCGCAAAACATTTACGGACGTGTGAATGGACCCTCATAGTAAAATTATTAAAGGTTATGTTTTATCTTCATGTATATTCTAATGGATTGCCTTCCTTGTACAATGTTATAATATACTATGTTAGAAAGTATATTATAGTGCATTTGTATTGTGCGGCAGTTGTGTGCGGTTCTGCTGCGATACTGCAGGTATATAGAGGGACAAGCGTTATTGGAACAAATAATTTCTACTAGTGTGATATACCAGTCGCCCCCCCAAAAAACTGATTGAAGCGGGGTGTTATATACCAATATACTTTCTTTATAGTATATTGCATTTGGGTACGCGAAAATTATATTGCCGATATTTCGCATTGAAAAAAATAATAAATGGAGATCGCAAATTTGAATAATACATCTGGTATGTCACTGTCCATGTTGTGGGACTATTTGTGCACTTCTAGTAATTATTTCTTGGCTGCAAATATGAGCAGAAGGTTTTTCAGGTTCGCCCGGCATTAAAATAAATGGGACACGCCATTTGATCGCGTTCGCGAACCGTCCTGGCAGATGTTAGTCCATTACTACACCAGGCAAGGTATGTGCGTCAAACAGGCTAGTCCCAGAGCTGCTACGAGATTTCGCCCACTATCGCACACTACCAGGCCGGGCTTGAGGCTCACTGGCACACTTTTGCACCCTGCTCCCTCTTCTGCTGTGCTGGTGGCTCTGTCCGACCACCGCCTCTTCCTCCGAACTACATAGGTCACTCGCATGACCTTGATTCCATGTGGGGTTGAGGACCTCATCGTCCTCCACATCATCTTCCACCCAGTCTTCACCCTTGCCCTCCTTGTCAGTCTGCACACTTTCGAAAGCCCCAGCAGTTGGCACCTGTGTTTTGTCATCATCCGAGACGTGCTGCGATGGTCCTCCCATGTACTCATCTTGAAACATAAGTGGTTGGGCATCAGTGCATCTATTCCACTTCTGCGGGCAGGGATAGGTGGATGGCCCTGGGAAACCCTGCCAACAGAGTCATCAAAAAGCAGAAGAGACTGCTGCATGACTTTGGGCTCAGACTGCTTGGCTGATTTGCAAGGGGGTGAGGTGAAAGACTGATGGACATCGGCTACAGGTGCCAACTCTGATCTTTCAGCAGGAGACTGGTTGGGAGACAATGTGAAGGAACTGGAGGCACTGTCAGCAACCCAATCTACTATCGCCTGTACTTGTTCTGGCCTCACCATTCGTAGAGCCGCATTAGGCCCGACCAAATACCGCTGCAGGTTTTGTCGCCTGAGGAAGGGGTTTCACTTGTGGGTGTAGCTGGCACAGATCGACCACGTCCTCTCCCTGCAACAGGAGCTCCACCAGCAGCACCACGACCTGGGCCACATCCCTTATTTGACGCTCTCCTCATATTTCTCAAATTTAGGATCTTGCACTAAATGGGTGTTTAATTAATAGCAGATTAGAGCGACAGTATGTAAAGGTTGTATCTCACACGTCCTGATACAGACTAGGCCGGAATTTTTTTTGTTGTTGTCCAAAATGGGTGTTTTTCAAGTAACTGAATAGAACCACAGTATCTAAAGGGTGTATCTCACAATGACATATGCAGCAAAGGCTGCAAACTTAAGTTTTTGACCCAAAATGTTTTTTTTTTCAAATAACAGAATATAACCACAGTATCTAAAGTGTGTGTGACGAAAGCACCTTCGTCACTGGGAGTTGGAGAGGTCTGCTTGCCAGCCTCTTGCCCTGTGACTATGGCCCCTGGGACACTACAGGGAGTGCAGAATTATTAGGCAAGTTGTATTTTTGAGGATTAATTTTATTATTGAACAACAACCATGTTCTCAATGAACCCAAAAAACTCATTAATATCAAAGCTGAATATTTTTGGAAGTAGTTTTTAGTTTGTTTTTAGTTTTAGCTATTTTAGGGGGATATCTGTGTGTGCAGGTGACTATTACTGTGCATAATTATTAGGCAACTTAACAAAAAACAAATATATACCCATTTCAATTATTTATTTTTACCAGTGAAACCAATATAACATCTCAACATTCACAAATATACATTTCTGACATTCAAAAACAAAACAAAAACAAATCAGTGACCAATATAGCCACCTTTCTTTGCAAGGACACTCAAAAGCCTGCCATCCATGGATTCTGTCAGTGTTTTGATCTGTTCACCATCAACATTGCGTGCAGCAGCAACCACAGCCTCCCAGACACTGTTCAGAGAGGTGTACTGTTTTCCCTCCTTGTAAATCTCACATTTGATGATGGACCACAGGTTCTCAATGGGGTTCAGATCAGGTGAACAAGGAGGCCATGTCATTAGATTTTCTTCTTTTATACCCTTTCTTGCCAGCCACGCTGTGGAGTACTTGGACGCGTGTGATGGAGCATTGTCCTGCATGAAAATCATGTTTTTCTTGAAGGATGCAGACTTCCTCCTGTACCACTGCTTGAAGAAGGTCTCTTCCAGAAACTGGCAGTAGGACTGGGAGTTGAGCTTGACTCCATCCTCAACCCGAAAAGGCCCCACAAGCTCATCTTTGATGATACCAGCCCAAACCAGTACTCCACCTCCACCTTGCTGGCGTCTGAGTCGGACTGGAGCTCTCTGCCCTTTACCAATCCAGCCATGGGCCCATCCATCTGGCCCATCAAGACTCACTCTCATTTCATCAGTCCATAAAACCTTAGAAAAATCAGTCTTGAGATATTTCTTGGCCCAGTCTTGACGTTTCAGCTTGTGTGTCTTGTTCAGTGGTGGTCGTCTTTCAGCCTTTCTTACCTTGGCCATGTCTCTGAGTATTGCACACCTTGTGCTTTTGGGCACTCCAGTGATGTTGCAGCTCTGAAATATGGCCAAACTGGTGGCAAGTGGCATCTTGGCAGCTGCACGCTTGACTTTTCTCAGTTCATGGGCAGTTATTTTGCGCCTTGGTTTTTCCACACGCTTCTTGCGACCCTGTTGACTATTTTGAATGAAACGCTTGATTGTTCGATGATCACGCTTCAGAAGCTTTGCAATTTTAAGAGTGCTGCATCCCTCTGCAAGATATCTCACTATTTTTGACTTTTCTGAGCCTGTCAAGTCCTTCTTTTGACCCATTTTGCCAAAGGAAAGGAAGTTGCCTAATAATTAAGCACACCTAATATAGGGTGTTGATGTCATTAGACCACACCCCTTCTCATTACAGAGATGCACATCACCTAATATGCTTAATTGGTAGTAGGCTTTCGAGCCTATACAGCTTGGAGTAAGACAACATGCATAAAGAGGATGATGTGGTCAAAATACTCATTTGCCTAATAATTCTGCACGCAGTGTATTTGGACATATTGGATTTCAAAGGCTCTGTTCCTGCCCTGTGGACTTTTTACTGGAACTATTTGAGGCATGTGACCATGTGCACGGTGGGGAAAAATAAGACTTCCAGGAAATTCCTGAACCCCTGAACCAATCTGGGTGATTTTTGGATAGGTTGTTCACCCAGATCGAGGCTATCAGGGGATGTAACTTTTATGGGGATATGTGGTGTTTTCTGTGGTTGGGAAAAATGTGTATTTTATGCCTGTGAGTAATTAAGTCCATTGTGTTCATTAGAGATATCACAGGCAGAGGCCATTGTGTTGTTAATTGCGTCACAGGCAATGTCATTGTGTTTGTTGAATGTATAGTGTGAAGAAATCCCCCTTTTTCTAAAGTGACCGGCAAAAACACCCAAACTTATGGAACTATTTTGGGAAGCTCACCCAGGGTGAACTGGTCACAGAAGACTTCCATGTCTCTTTGAGAACCCCTAAACCGATCTGGGTGAAATTTGATTATGTTGATCACCCAGATCGGGGCTATCAGGGGACATATGATTTGTGGGGATACCTCATGTATAAAGAGGTGTTCCAGATATTGGGGAAAACACTCTCACTCTACCACAGCGTAGTTCCTCTCTGCCGCTGTCAGCTTCCTGCTGAGAAAGACCACGGGGTGTTCCTCCCAATTGACCACCTGAGATAGGACTGCACCTAGACCTGCACTTGAAGCATCCGTCTGGACCACAAATTCTTTCGAGAAGTCCGGTGCTACAAGCACCGGAGACTAACATAAGGCCCTTTTAAGTTTCTGAAAATCCTTCTCAGCCTCCCTACTCCATTTGATCATGACGGATTTCTTTCCTTTTGTTAAGTCTGTCAAAGGGGCCGCAATAGTGGCAAAGTTAGGGACAAATCTCCTGGAGTAGCCCACTATCCCCAAGAACGCCCTAACCTGCTTCTTGGTAAGAGGGTGAGGCCAGTTCTGTATGGCTTCTACATTGCTCATCTGTGGCTTTACTAGCCCTCTGCCTACGGTGTATCCCGGGTACTTTGCTTCCTCCATCCCAATGGCGGACTTTTCCGGGTTCACTGTAAACCCTGCCCCTTTCAAAGAGTCTTGGACTGCCTGGACCCGAGGGAGATGGGATTCCCAATCGGTACTGAAAATGACGATGTCATCCAGGTATACTGATGCGTACCATCCATGGGGCCGCAATATCTTGTCCATAGCTCTTTGAAACGTGGCAGGGGCAGAGTGTAAGCCGAAGGGCATCCTTTTGTATTGCCAGTGGCCCTCTGGAGTGGAGAATGCAGTCTTTTCTCTGGCTTCCCGGGTGAGAGGAATTTGCCAGTACACTTTCGTGAGATCCAGCCTAGTGTTATATCGGGCAGGTCCTAATCTCTCGATTAATTCGTCTACCCGGGGCATCGGGTAGGCATCAAACTTAATAACCTCATTTAGTTTTCTGAAGTCATTGCAGAATCGCAGTGTGTCGTTGGGCTTCGGTACCAACACAATCGGACTTGACCATTTACTCTTCGATTCTTCAATGACATCCAGCTCAAGCATTCTTTTTACTTCCTCAGATACTGCTTTCCTCTGGGCCTCTGGAACTCGGTATGGCTTCAGCCGGATTATCACATTGGGCTCTGTGATAATGTCATGTTTAACGACATTAGTGAGCCCTGGCAAACCTGAGAATTTATCTCTGATTCTCTGAAGAAGCTCCATTGTTTGTTGCCTTTGGGACTTGGACAGCGTGTCAGCCACAAATACCTGGTCGGCTCCTACAGGGTCCTCTACCATGATCCTTGCCATAGCGGTCACTTGCTCCGGATATTTCCAGGATATCAACAGGTTTACGTGGAAGATCTGGTAGGGTTTCCTCTTCCCAGGCTGGTGTACCTTATAAGTCACCTCACCTACCCTTTCTACCACCTCAAATGAACCCTGCCACCTGCTTAAGAACTTGCTTTCCACAGTGGGAATAAGAACCGCTACTCGGTCTCCTATTGAAAACTGCCTTAATTTATCTGACCAGTTATATACCCGCCTCTGGGCATCCTGGGCCTTCTGGAGATGTTCCTTAACCAGCGGCATCACTTTAGCCACTCTCTCTCATTTTGGAGATGTGTTCTACCAGGGTCTGGTGCGGTGAGGACTCACCTTCCCAGGTTTCCTTCACCAAATCCAGAAGTCCACGCGGTCTTCGCCCATACAGGAGTTCAAATGGCGAGAATCCCATGGAGGCCTGCGGGACCTCCCGTATGGAGAACAGCAAGGCTGGTAGCAACATGTCCCAATCTTTTCCGTCCTTCTGGACTACTCTTTTTAACATGAGCTTTAATGTTTTGTTGAACCGCTCTGCAAAGCCATCCGTCTGTGGGTGATAGACGAACATCCGCAACTGTCGGATCTGAAACAGCTTGCAGAGGTCCGCCATGACCTTCGACATAAACGGGGTTCCCTGGTCCATCAAGATCTCCTTGGGCAGCCCCAGGCGGGAGAACATCTGAAACAATTCCCGAGCTATGGCCTTAGAGGAGGTGTTCCTTAATGGGACTGCCTCTGGGTACCTGGTTGCGTAATATACCACAACTAGTATGTGCTGATGTCCCTGTGCTAATTTTACCAACGGCCCCAACAGATCCATGGCAATCCGCTCAAACGGTACCTCGATTATGGGCAAAGGTACCAGGGGGTTCCGATAGTGTGACACTGTGGCTGTTAGCTGGCACGTGGGGCAGGATGCACAATACCTCGTCACCTCTGCCTTTACCCCAGGCCAGTAGAACCTGTCTGTTATCCTGGCCTCTGTCTTCTCTGCTCCCAGGTGCCTAATGCATCATTATGCGCCAAATCGAGGAGCTGTCTCCGATACGAGTGGGGCACCAGTAGTTCTGCCTCAGGAACCTGTGAGACTCCGTTTATAACCACCACCTGCTCTCTAGCATGTGTTAAGGAGGGATTCTCCTCTCCTCCCCTCCCCTCCCCTCCACCCAGTGGTCAGCTCAGCTCTGGACCCTAAATCATGCACATCCTGAACATTACCCCCATCTGCCACTAGGCATGTCTATATTGGGGAGAAGTGTCCTGGGCAGTTCGGAACCACTACTCTCCTGATTTGACCCATCAAAGGTCAAAGTCTCTAGTCTCTTTGACTGTCCAGGGAACCCACTTTGCGCCTGTTTCCACAGGTCTAGAAATATCGGACAGTCTCGCCCCACAATAACATCATGGATTGGGCTGTTCACTATCCCAACTTCCTGGGTCACAGAAGTACAGTTATGGGCAATAGTCACTGTTATTAAGGGGTATTCCTTAGTGTCCCCATGAATACAAACAACACGAAGCGTCTTACTTACGAGGACGAGTCTCCCAATCATTCTGGCGTGGACTAGCGTCACCATGCTGCCGGAGTCCAAGAGGACTTTGGCCGGGAGATTGTTCACCCAAATTTCACACTCAAACTGATCGGCAGTTAGATGTGTGACGCATGCTCTCTGTGCGTACAGGGAGACTCTCCGTCCTGTCCAGCATTGCATGGGCTCGTCCTGAAGAGGGCATTGGGTCCGGGTATGGCCATAGGCTCGACATCGCCAACACTGTATATCCCCCATCTTTCTTACAGTAGTTAGCCTCCGCAGTTCTGAGGGCACTGTTGTAGGGACCTCTGGTCCAGAATCTGGGATGGCTCCCCTCCTGGGTGCGGTAACTGGTCGTACTGCTCTCGACGTGGGTTCCCGGTGATGGCGGGTCCGAGCAAGTCCTCCATTATGTTGTACCGCTCTACTAGTTCCACCAACTGATTCGCCATCGCAGGGTTCCCATGGCTTACCCACCGCTGCAGGTCATGCGGCAGCAATTGCAGGTACCCGTCCATGGCCACCCGTTCCACAATTTGCAGGCCAGTCAATTTCTCAGACTGCAGCCACTTTTTTACTAGTTTTACCAGGTCATGCATTTGGGCTCTTGGTGGATGGCCAGCCTGGTAACCCCAGTGGTGCACTCTTTGGGCCCGAACAGCCGTAGTTACCCCCATCCGAGCAAGGATCTCCGCCTTTAGCTGCTCATAGTTTGTAACGAGTTCGACTGGCAGGTCGAAATACGTAGGCCTGTTGAGGGTCACCCGTAAGAAAGGGCGCGATGATGCTTTCCTCTCGAAAGTCAACAGGAAGGCCTCGACATCATCATCAGATGTCAGTTTTTGTAATAGGGGGCTGGCTCTTACAGCAACTTGGGGCCCAGGGGCATTGTTCACTTGCACTTGTCCTTGAGCCAACTGCTGTACAGCCTCCTTTAACGCAGCTACCTGAGCTTGTGTAGCTTCCTGATGTGCCGTAAGCTGAGCAATCAGCACATGGTTTGTCTCTTGCTGCGCCGCCATTGCTTCCTCATGGCAGCGGGTTGCCTCTACTGTGGCCTGCTGCTGAGCCACCAAAGCTTTCTGCTGAGTTGCAGTGACTTGCAGCAGGGCTTTAATAACCTCCTCCATGTCTTTTCCTGCAACTTGCAGAGATTTCACCCAAGACATGCAAAACAGGGTACTGTCTATTTAAATGTCACTTTTTATGATTTAAACGGCTTTTGTAGCTTTCATGCCCTGCGCGCATCTTCCACCAATTGTAATATGGGGGAAGATCGCTCCAATAAACCAGGTGCATGAGCCAGCCCAGGGTTAAAGAAAACAGATGTTTATTTTCCAAAATGAAAATAGGTACAGCTTCCAGCAGCCAGGGGGAAAACAAACCAAACTTAAAGTCCGCTTAGTTCACAACATAATCAGTAGAACAGTCTGTTCAAAAATAAAGGTATTTTTTACCCTGGGTTCTTTTTAGTCCGTGGTAGATTTCAGTCGGCTTTCCTGCCAAACTTTCCACATGTCCACAGAAGCACTCCACAGAAGAACTATCAGCCGCAGGGAAACAAGTGAGAGGCAGAACATATAAAGAGCCACCTGACTGATAATGAGCAGCATCTGCAAAGGGGAGGAAACCTGTCAGCAACAATGAGAATAAGAGAGATCTGTCAGATAGACTCCCGAGTCTTCCGTCTATCTGAACTTCTAAGATCTCTCCCAGGGCCGGCGGTGACATCTGTGGTCTCCTGATGCTGCCGCCACTTCCACATTGTCATTGTGCCACTCGGTGGCCTTCTCCTCATGCTGCCGCCACCTCCAGACTCTGTCATTGCGCCACTCTGTGGACTTCTCATGCGGTTCCCACTCTCTCCACTTCATGACTGGGCTACTGTTTTTTTTTTTTGCATTAGCAATACTGATGGATTACTGACCAAATGCTGACCGAGTAAAGTCAGATGCTCCACAGACAGGATCCGTTTTTTGGGGGTCATTGTTCGGACAAATCAGAGGAAGGGCAAAATAATCAGTGACATCAACACAAACTTACTGCTGACACCCTCTCCACTCTGTTGGGGGGCTCTACTTGTATAAGTGTTTAATAGAACAGGCTCTGTAGACATCTATGTGGAATCAGCTGACGACGGTGTAAAAGGAGTGTGCTTCTTCTTGACGCTAACATCGACCTGTAAGGCTGAGTTCATACTTGAGTTAGTTTTGGCCCCGTGACTGCCCAAATAAGTGAAGAGTGCAGTGATTCTAAGAGCGACGCCTGTCATCTGCATGTCATACTGACTCACAGTATTATTTCACTACCACACCAGACTCCCTATGCGTGTTACTGCAAGGCACAGTTTTCTACACCACTATAAAGGCTCTCTGCAGCCAGGAAATAGCAGTTTTTTAACGCAATTCGCCGAAATAAATTTGGATCGAACCAATTTTTTTCAAAAAATTCTGCAAACCGGCCGAATCAAATTAGTTTAAAATTTGCTCATCTCTAATTGCCACAATTGTATATTAAACATTATTGATGGAGCAGACCTGGATTATATACCCGCCTGCTTCATCCACAATGCAATTGTATCTTTGGAGGCTAAAACCACCCCTCTCTGTTTTTTAGCAAATTGAGATTGAATAATAACTGGGAAATTGGGATGATGGATTCTATGACTATCCTTTGCTAATATGTGGGTTTCCTGGGTGCATAATATGTCACATTTGAGGTCTAGGGCCTATTTCCATAAGAAGGATCTCTTCGGAGGACTTTTTAGACGTTTTACATTAAGTGAGATCATCTTAATAACCATTGAAAAAAAGTAAAAAGCTTAACTTAACATAATCCAGCTTGTCAAAGGCAACAGACATTGTACATGTGGAGGCAAGATTGTTTCTTTGGCATCCCTGGAGACCAACGTGCAGCTGAGAGAGAATGGGAAAGGACTGAAAGGCAGAGATAACACAAAAAAAGACAAATATAACCAACATAAATAGTGAAACCAAAGCAGCACAGGTGGCTGCCGCAACTTTTTGGGTAAAGTCAACTCTGTGCAGCCAAGGGACATCAAAATTTCCAAACTACTGGCTGTATCAGGTCTGTAAAACCCAAGTTGAAGAGACATCCAGACTTCATGTTTGGTACCTCTCCCCGTTTCCACCAAGCGCCATTTTTGGGGGAGATGTTGGGGGTGCGGGGATTTGTCATTTTGGTATTCAGCAATGTCAATGTTCCAGGAGGATAGAAGTGATTTGCCTGAGTCCACCGAGCTGATGACATGTTTTGATTCATCTTTGTTGATTACTAATTTAACTGGGAATCCCTAACGGTAAGCAATTTTATGATCTTGCAACGCTAATGTGACAGGCACCAATTGGCGACGTTGCTTCAATGTGACAGTAGAGAGGCCAGCAAACAACTTTATAGGCTGGTATGGAGCCAGGAGAGTTCCCCTCTTCCTGGACGCCCCAGCAACTGTAACTTTATATGATAGAAATGGATCCTCGCCATAACATCCCTGGGGACAAAGTCGAGAAGATGGCTCGGTCTAGGTACTCTATGAGCACTGTCGATGATCATATCTTGAGCAGTAAGGGATGGCAAAAGGGCCTGAAAGATTAAACAGAGATACTGTTTGAGTTCCCTGTTAGGAATTTCCTCAGGAATACCCCAGAATTTAATGTTATTTCTGTGGGATCTGTCCTCAAGATCATTAAGCTTAGCCTTTATTTTCTCCATCTCTTCAGAGAGATCAGTGTAAGCATCTGCAAGGTTATTATGAGAGGATGCGAACTCTCCCATTTTATTCTCAGTGTGGGACACCCTGGGGAGAAGGCCTTGAATAGTAGCCTAAATGGGGGATATCAAAGATTGTAAATCAGCATGGAGGGACTTGCTTACTTCTAATAGCATTTCTTTAAGCAGGGTCCCCAAAGCAGGTTGGTTTGAAGTCTGGAATTGTTCTAGGTTAGGAGCAGAGTTAGGAGGTTTCGGGGAGCCAAGGTTTTCACTCACCATCGGAGTAGAAGTGGGAGACTCCTGGAGCCGTGGTCTTTGCTTCTCCAGGCTGTTCGTAGAAGATAAAGATGGCGCCTGCCACATGGATGATCTCGTTGCAGCTGTGCCTCCCTGTCCGTCCGGATGAGGTTTGTTTTGTTTTGAAGGCCTCTGCTGTTTCCTCTCAGTGGTCTTTGTTGTATTCAAAACCTTACCTTGCTATTTAGCCAGAGCGGCCAGTGGAGAGGTTGAGGACTCAGATGCATGGTGAAGCGGGGAGGCCGAGCCCTCAGATCCAGACAGGGACGCTGGGGATGGAGAGTCCAATTCCTCTTTTTGTCTCTTCTGGTCAAAATAAAAGTCTAATTTACCCTGCTGCTCCCGGGTTCACTTCCCCTTAGTCATCATGCAGAGAGGTTATAAGATTTGCCGCTTAAGCTGCCTTAATGAAGCCTGGAGGTAGGTTTTAATGTTGCTGGGTGTTGGAGCTCTTGCTTCAAGCGGCCATTAGCCTCGGCTGCCAAGCCACGCCCACCCCCCCTCAGAGGTGGTTTAAAAGCAACATGGTGCCCAGAAAAGCCAAAAAGTTGACTTTCCCTTCAGAGCTCTGCCATGTAACCATACAGCAGATCCCGTACCCAGTAGAACCTGCTTATGAATTCAAGTAGTGTGGTGGGAGTCTCAGATGGCATGAGTTGGGCACAACATATTGGGCACTGAAATGCTATATCTATGAAAAAATTACACGGTCCACTGTGAATTTATTTCCGCAAAATACTTGTGACATAAAAATGCTCAATCTACCCCTTAACACCTTAAGGGGTGAATATTCCAAAATGGGGTCACTTCTCAGGGGTTCCTGTCATGGAACACTACATCAGACACCACCTTTCTGTCATGGTGGGGAGTGGAGGAAACCCCCCACCGTACAATGTAAAAGGATAAATGATAGCTGCTAGACAAGAAGCCAGAAAAAGGGAAGCAGGTCACCTCCTATAGCATCCCTAATCCTCTACCTAACTCCTCACCGTATGAGCGGACCCCGATGGTAGGACGGCTCATACCCTGGAAACCTGGGACCCTGAGTCACCCTGATAATCCCTCACCATAGGAGCAGGGGGGAGACGTTCTGTTCATCCATGACACGGAAGAATAAGAGTCTTTAAAGACCTAATAGCAAGGAAAAATGGAGACCACACACAGCAAGAGGATCGGCAGGTAAGAACACAAGACAACACACCTACCTGCCGAAGTCTCCATGACTGGAAACTGTGCATACGTACAGGAGCCCTAACACCAAACAGGATGCCGTACCAGCAACTCACACAGGTATCCAGCACACCAGACTCCGCAAGGACCCCCATGCCGCAAGGTGCATTGCAGCCCCAGGCAGTGCTGCATACAGGCTAGTGCTTCACCCCTCCGGGAAACCAACCCCCTTCCGGAGGAAACAACGCACAGGGAAAACGTCTTACATACATGCAGGGACAAACACCAACAACAGCCCAGACATGTAACAACAAACAAGACGTACAACACACTCTAAACATCAACCCACACCAAACATACAACAAGTGAGGTAGGGTAAAAGGAGCATACAAAAGGAAGACAATTTATGTCCAACAAGGTGGCCCTCAAGGACTGGGCAGGTTCACCTAGGAAAGGAGCAGAGCTCCATCACCAAACAAGGCTGGAGTACAGCTGACTCCAGTCTGGAAGCCACAGGTAATATCCACATCATGGCCACATCCCCACTAGCTAGATGATTAACCCCTTGCTCACCAAACCGCAGGGAGACACACCTTAAAGGGGAAATGCACATGCAAACCGACAACAACACGATGCCACTGGCAACCAGTCTGCACGGCAACCGCGTCATGGACAAACAACAATATGACCGTGACACTTTCACATACTCATTGGCTAGGCCTTTACTTGCTTCCCCGTGGGTCGATACAGAAAGGTATCCTCAGACTACACCAGTCTATACAAAGCTGGATCTATGGCCCACATTTACCTGCAGGTACTCCTATGCTCGGAGTATTCTCACCCACTGCATAGCAACTGTAGGAGGTACCACACTCAGATATTCTGCAGCCAAGCCCATACACTGTAGATTGCAATACTAAATACAACTGGTTTCCATAAACAGGACAACACAGCAGTTTTTGAACTTCATGGTTTATCAGGGTACTTTCACACTAGGGTTATTCTATTCCGGTATTGAAATCCTGTAAAGGGTCTCAATACCAGAAAAAAACGCATCAGTTTTGTCCTAATGCATTCTGAATGGAAAGCAATCCGTTTAGTATGCATCAGGATGTCTTCCGTTCCAACCCTTGTACGGTATTTGACCGGACAAAATATCGCACCATGCTGCATTATTTTTTCCGGCCAAAATCCCGGAACAATACCGCATTTGCCTGATCCGACATTAATTTCCATAGAGATGTATAGATAGTACCAAGTGTTCTGGAAATTGCCGCATCGCCGTATCCGAATATCCGGTCTGCGCATGCGCCGAGATATTGATCTATGAAAAAAGTTAAATACCGGATCCGTTATTCCGGATTATCCGTTATCACCGTATCTGTCTAACGGATCCGGAAAAAAAAGCTATCCATTTGTACACGGCTTGCCGGATCCGCTGATTTGAAAGTACCCTAATAGAATGTAACAACAGTGCATACAAGTAGGAAGAATACAAAGGGGGTACAGCAAAGGCATTACACAAAAACTAAACACATATCTAAAAGATATGGTTTGGGTATTCCTGCCAGTGGACTTGTGCATTCCATTTTTTATAAACCTTTATCCAGGGAGCTGTGTTCTGATTTTATAGAATGGCTCCACACACTGACTCTCCCCCTCACATATCCGGGCGCGGAGGGGGAGTTTGATTTTCACTGGGTAAGCACACCCTATATTTCCTTTGTACAATTAGATGGTTAACTGATGTTGTCAGTTGTGTCCTGTTCTCCAGCCACTCCATTTGGTGACCGAAGTTTAGATGGTTTGAGGCTCAATCTCAGTCTCTTCAAACAAAGGCAAGATGAAGACTAACAATCCCATAATCCATTACTCGCCTTGCCTAGTGTCAGAGAAGGAATGTGAAGCCATAAACCAGCAGGAAGTCGGCAGGTGGCTAACACACTACAATTTGGCCATTAAGGCCTCTTTCACACTTGCGTTGTTGGGATCCGGCATGCACTTCCGTTGCCGGAGGTGCCTGCCGGATCCGGAAAAACGCAAGTGTACTGAAAGCATTTGAAGACGGAACCGTCTTCCAAATGCTTTCAGTGTTACTATGGCACCCAGGACGCTATTAAAGTCCTGGTTGCCATAGTAGGAGCGGAGAGCGGGGGAGAGGTATACTTACAGTCCGTGCGGCTCCCGGGGCGCTCCAGAATGACGTCAGAGCGCCCCATGCGCATGGATGACGTGATCACATGGATCACGTGATCCATGCGCTTGGGGCGCCCTGACGTCACTCTGGAGCGCCCGGGGAGCCGCACGGACGGTAAGTACACTGCTCCCCCGCTCCCCACTACACTTACCATGGCTGTCAGGACTTTAGCGTCCCGGCAGCCATGGTAACCACTCTGAAAAAGCTAAATGTCGGCTCCGGCAATGCGCCGAAACGACGTTTAGCTTAAGGCCGGATCCGGATCAATGCCTTCCAATGGGCATTAATTCCGGATCCGGCCTTGCGGCAAGTGTTCCGGATTTTTGGCCGGAGCAAAAAGCGCAGCATGCTGCGGTATTTTCTCCGGCCAACAAACGTTCCGTACCGGAACTGAAGACATCCTGATGCATCCTGAACGGATTACTCTCCATTCAGAATGCATTAGGATAATCCTGATCAGGATTCTTCCGGCATAGAGCCCCGACGACGGAACTCTATGCCGGAAGACAATAACGCAGGTGTGAAAGAGCCCTAACTCTTTGAAACAATGAACATGAATATAAGAAACACAAAGAGTCAATTACAAATGTCATATATTTGTCACAGTTTAGTTTATTATTTCACTGTCAGCTTAAGTGGTGTCATCACACTGGGCCGCAAATGAGAATGGTGCTCTTATACTTCTGAGTCCTCTCATACATTTAGGCAGCAGAATAGGGCCACATGCTGGGTGTTTATAAAAACAGGAGCTACAGAAAGAAAATAAGATGGCTTAGTTTTCAAACTGGAACATGACATATTGGGTACTGAAATGCCAGTATAATAATAAATGACAGTATAATAATAAAAGGGCTTGATTTTCATGCTGGCACATGCTGGGCATAACATACTAGACACTGAAAAAGCATACCTATGTAAAAATTGCCATTTTTACTTTGCACCATCTGCTGTGCATTAGGTTCTGCAACTAGTGTTGAGTGAGTTCGGGTACCCAGACCCAAACCCAAACTTTTCAGGAAAAGTTTGGGTTTGAGTTCGGTGTTCGGGCATTTAATAAAGCTTGTTGAAAGGCTGCAGGGCACTTAGAATCCATCACAGCCATGCCATGGCTGTGATTGGCCAGTGCACCATGTGACCCAGCCTTTATAAAAGCGGGATCACGTGTAGCACCGCCCATCAGCTCTGAGTACTGCAGGGACTGGAAGCAGGCAGCTGAAGTGAGGGAAAGTGTTGGGAATCTCATCTGGCTATTTATACTGTGGGTGACCTATAGTGGGGTTTTTTGTGGGTACAATACACCAGACACAGAAATATATTAAATAATCTGGTTGTTAATTCTGTGGGTGACCTATAGCGATTTTTTTTGTGGGTGCAAATCTTTGTGCCACTGACACAAAAATATAATAGTTAATCTGTCTGTTAGTTCGGTGGGTGACATATACACATTGTTTCTGTGAGGTACACCTGCACTGCATCCGTGACAGGGAAATATATCTAGTTAATCCATCTGTTAGTTTGGTGGGTGACCTCAAAGAATGACGAGAGCATCAAATAAGGGATGTGGCCCTGGTCGTGGTGCTGCTGGTGTTGGTCGAGCTCCTGTTGCAGGGAGAGGACGTGGACGTGGTTGATCTGTGACAGCTACACGCCCAAATGAAACCACTTGCTCAGGTGCACGTAGGCGACAGAACGTTCAGCTTTTTTTTTTGTAGGCCTGAATACCGGTATACGAATGGTGAGGTCAGAACAAGTAGAAGTAGTAGTAGATTGGGTGGCTTACAGTGCCTCTAGTTCCTTCACATTGTCTCCCACCCGGTCCCCTGCTGAAAGCGCAGAGTTGTTACCTGCATCCCATGGGCATCTGTCTTTCACCTCACCCCCTTGCAAATCAGGCAAGCAGCCTGAGCCCCAAGTCATACAGCAGTCTCTTATGCTTTTTGATGACTCTGCTGGCAGGGTTTCCGTCGGCCATCCACCTAGCCCTGCCCCAGAAGTGGAAGAGATTGAGTGCGCTGATGCCCAACTACTTATGTTTCAGGATGTGGACATGGGAGGAGCACCGCAGCACGTCTCTGATGATGACGAAACACAGGTGCCAACTGCTGCGGCTTTCTGCAGTGTGCAGACCGGCAAGGAGGGCAGGGGTGTGGAGTGGGTGGAAGATGATGAGGTCCTAGAGCCCACATGGAATCAAGGTCATGCGAGTGACGTGTGCAGTTCGGAGGAAGAGATGTTGGTCACATAGTGCCAGTCGCATAGCAAAAGAGGGAGCAGGGTTCAAAAGCAGAGTGGCTGTCCCCTAACCAGTACGGCTGATACTGCCCACCACACTCAGGGGCTGAGCACACCAACGCCAGCTCCAAGAAATTCCGTGGCGTGGCAGTTCTTCAGACAATGTGCTCATGACAAGACGCGAGTGGTTTGTGCGCTGTGCAATCAGAGCCTGAAGTGAGGCATAAATGTTCTAAACCTGAGCACCACCTGCATGACCAGGCATCTAAATGCAAAGCATGAGCTGCAGTGGAATACACACCTCAAAAACCACGAAATCTCAGGCTCCTCCTGCTCCCTCTTCTGCTGCAGTCTCGGCATCTTCCTCTCCTTCTGGAGTGAGACAGTGGCACCTGCCACCCCGCAAACAGAGGATGTGGCAGCAACACCACCACCACAGTCACCCAGCATGTCCACACTGTCCCATGGAAGCGTTCAGCTGTCCATTTCCCAAACACTGGAGAGAAAGAGGAAGAACCCCCTACCCACCAGCGATCCCTGGCCCTGAATGCCAGCATTTCAAAATTCCTGGCCTTTGAAATGCTGTAATTCTGTCTGGTGGAGACAGAGACTTTTAAAAACCTTAAAGCGGTGGCTGACCCAGCCACCATTACTTTTCTCAAGTGGCAGACAGGTCTGCTTAGTCTCACTACTGCAGGACTAGTGTATTGATGAGTTGTGTCTGTGGCTGCGTGCTGCCACCTACACTGCTTATTTCTCTACACCATAACCTGCTGTCCTCAAATAAACATTACCTAACAATGCCCCTATACTGGTATTAAAACGCCAAGCAAACTCTGCCCCGACATGTTGACAGGCACTGGCCAATCCCCTGAATACGTTGGTATTGCGGCAAAACATGTTGAAGGGCAGCTTTCAGCGTTCTCACCCTGCTGCTGCTCGCCTGTCTGCGCTGCAGCGTAACTTCGGCCTTCCCGCTCACCACCTCATATGCGACGTACCCACAAGGTGGGACCACCTTGCACATGCTGGAGAGACTGTGCGAGCAGCAGCAGGTGATAGTGGAGTTTCAGCTGCAGCATGCACGGTTGAGTTGCTCTGCGGAACAGCACCACTTCAACACCAATGAGTGGGCCTCCATGCGGGATGTGTGTGCGGTGTTGCGTTGTTTCAAATACTCAACCAACATGGCGAGTGCCGATGACGCCATCCTCAGTGTTACTATCCAACTTCTATATCTTCTTGAAAAAACGCTTTGGGCGATGATGGAAGAGGATGTGACACAGGAGGAAGAGGGGTCATTGCCACGGTTATCAGGCCAGTCATTCTCAAGTGGCTCGGAGGGTGGGTTCCTGCACCAACAAAGGCCAGGTACACAACTGTCCAGCCAGGACACTGGAGGATGATGAGGAGCAGGAATCATGTTCACAGCCGGATGGCACCCAAAGCAGCATGGTCATCACTAGAGCGTGGCTGGGGGATACAGAGGTCACAGATAATACACCTCTCTCAGAGGACAGCTTGTCGTTGCCTCTGGGCAGCCTGGCACACATGAGCGACTAAATGCTTCAGTGCCTATGCAACAACCGTTGAGTTGCCCACATTCTAATCACTGGTGATTACTGGGTGGCCACCCTGCTGGTCTCCGCTACAAGGACAACGTGCCATCCTTAATTCCGTCACTGGAGCGCGATCGGAAGATGCACGAGTACAAGCGCACGCTGGTAGAAGCGCTGCTGATGGCATTCCTACCTGACAGCGGGGGCTCACTGGAAGCTCAAGGCGAAGGCAGAGGAGGAGGAGGAAGAAGTCGCTAACGCAGCTAGGGCACCGCCAGAACCTCAGAAGGGAGGGTTAGTATGGCCAAAATGTGAAAAAGCTTTGTCAGCACGCCCCAACAACCATCTCCACCAGCTGATATGGAACGTCTTAGCAGGAGGCAGCATTTCAGCAACATGGTGGAACAGTACGTGTCTGCCCCATTCAACTTCTGGGTCTCCAAATTGGGCACATGGCCTGAGCTCGCCCTTTATGCCTTAGAGGTGTTGGCCTGCCCTGCGGCCAGTGTATTGTCCAAACGTGTATTTAGCATGGCAGTGGGGGTGATCACAGACAAGTGCAGCCACCTGTCCACAGCCAACGTGGACAAGCTCAAGTTCATTAAAATGAACCAGGCATGGATCCCACAGGACTTGTCTGTACCTTGTGCTGAATAGACAAGTATACCGGCCGCACCCAGCCATTGTTGTACTCCAGCGCACTTTCTCTTTGCATTCTCTTTTCTAGTTACCAATGTTTTGGGGTCTTCCCAAATTTATAAAAAATAAAAATAAAAGGGAAAAAAATAAAAATAAAAAAACAACAAAAACAGTGTTGGCTAACGCCTCCTCCTCCACCGCTGCTTGGACCTACACCGCCACATCCACCGCCTCCTCAACCTCCTACACCACTTTGACCTCCGCCTCCTAGTTCAAGATTATTATTTTACATTTTTTTTATATTCTATGTAATTTTTAACCCCTTAAGGACACGGCCATATTTCACCTTAAGGACCAGGCCATTTTTTGCAAATCTGACCAGTGTCATTTTTGTGGTGATAACTTTAAAACGCTTTGACTTATCCAGGCCATTCTGAGATTTTCGTCACATATTGTACTTCATGACACTGGTAAAATGGAGTAAAAAAAGTTTTAAGTTTCAATTTCTCAACTTTTATAATACATATTAGTCCAAAAGTAAGTTACAAAGGAATGGCGTAAAGAAACAATAAAGCCCCTAACTAGAGCTTAACTCAGAAAATAACTAGAGAACCTATAAAAGGACACCGAGAACTACTAAGCTAAAAAATATTATTTTATTGAGTATGTAGTTAAAAACATATACAAAGAGATGACAGACAAATGCAAAAAGTGCAGTACAATCCTGGGAGAGTTTATCAAGTACAACAGTATGATAAGGTAAGTGACCTAAATGTAGGCGCCTATAAGTAGAAAAATTACTATATAAAATATATATTGTAAAGGGTATCCACTATTGATGAGAGTGCAAGTAGTAGCATCAAATGTAAAGTGCAAGTGCATGCTATATAATATAAGCAAAAGAAGAAATAGCAACTCTCAAATGTGGATCTTTTAAAATATATATATATATATATATATATATATATATATAAAATTGCAAAAAAGGGCAGCACTCCAGAAAGTAAAAGAAGAAAAACTTTAATTACCCATATGGGACAGGCGACGTTTCGGCTCAATGTGTGAGCCTTTCTCAAGCTTGAGAAAGGCTCACACATTGAGCCGAAACGTCGCCTGTCCCATATGGGTAATTAAAGTTTTTCTTCTTTTACTTTCTGGAGTGCTGTCCTTTTTTTGCAATTTTATCTATTTGGATTGGCTTTTATCCACACTGGGCCAGCTGCACCCGTATTTTTTCCTTTGACGGTGCTGCCACTGAACTTTTTTGTTTTTCATATATATATATATATATATATATATATATATTCAGCCAGATACAGCAAACAGTAAAGTGCATGTGCAAGCTGCAAAAAAATAGTAAAAAAGAGACATAACCAATGTTGGTTCAAAAGGCAGAAAACCGCAACAAGTTACATCAACCATGCGGTCTGAAAAGGCAAGGTCACATACCGTATATAAAAGGTAACAAATCCACAGGAAGACTGCACACCCCAACGCGCGTTTCGATTTGAAACCTTCCTCTGGGGTGCACTTTTTGCATTTGTCTGTCATCTCTTTGTATATGTTTTTAACTACATACTCAATTTTATAATACATAGTAATACCTCCAAAAATAGTTATTACTTTACGTTCCCCATATGTCTACTTTATGTTTGGATCATTTTGGGAATGATATATTATTTTTTGTGGATGTTACAAGGCTTAGAAGTTTAGAAGCAAATCTTGAAATTTTTCAGAAATTTTCAAAAACCCACTTTTTAGGGACCAGTTCAGGTCTGAAGTCACTGTGAGGCTTACATAATAGAAACCACCCAAAAATGACCCCATTCTGGAAACTATACCCCTCAAGGAATTCAAAACTGATTTTACAAACTTTGTTAATCCTTTAGGTGTTCCACAAGAATTAATGGAAAATAGAGATACAATTTCAAAATTTCAATTTTTTGGCAGATTGTCCATTTCAATATTTTTTCCAGTTGCAAAGCAAGGTTTAACAGCCAAACAAAACCTAATATTTATTGCCCTGATTATGTAGTTTACAGAAACACCCCAAATGTGGTCGTAAACTGCTGTACGGGCACACGGCAGGGCACAGAAAGAAAGGAATGCCATACGGTTTTTGGAAGGCAGATTTTGCTGGACTGGTTTTTTGACACCATGTCCCATTTGAAGCCCCCCTGATGCACCCCTAGAGTAGAAACTCCAAAAAAGTGACCCCATTTTAGAAACTACGGGATAGGGTGGCAGTTTTATTGGTACTAGTTTAGGGTACATATGATTTTTGGTTGCTCTATATTACACTTTTTGTGAGGCAAGGTAACAAGAAATAGCTGTTTTGGCACCGTTTTTTTTTTTGTTATTTACAACATTCATCTGACAGGATCTGACTGGTATATTTATAGAGCAGGTTGTCACGGACGCGGCGATACCTAATATGTATACTTTTTTTTATTTATGTAAGTTTTACACAATGGTTTCATTTTTGAAACAAAAAAAATAATGTTTTAGTGTTTTCATAGTCTGAGAGCCAAATTTTTTTAAAATTTTTTGGCGATTATCTTGGGTAGGGTATGATTTCTGCAGGATGAGATGATGGTTTGATTGGCACTATTTTGGGGTGTGTATGAGTTTTTGATCGCTTGCTATTACACTTTGTGATGTGACGAAAAATTGCTTTTTTCACACCGTTTTTATTTTTATATTTTTTACAGTGTTCATCTGAGGGGTTAGGTCATGCGATAGTTTTATAGAGCAGGTTATTACGGATGCGGAGATACCTAATATGTATACGTTTTTTAATTTACACACAATAACAGCTTTTTTAAAACAACAAAAAATATGTTTTAGTGTCTCTATATTCTGAGCCATAGTTATTTTTATTTTTTGGGCGATTGTCTTAGGTAGGGGCTAATTTTTTGCGGGATGAGGTGATGGTAAGATTGGTACTATTTTGGTTGACAAAAAAATGGTTTATTTAGCACAGTTTTATATTTTTATTTTTTACGGTGTTCATCTGAGGGGTTAGGTCATGTGATATGTTTATAGAGCCAGTCAATACGGACGCGGCAATACCTAATAAATGTCTACTTTTTCTTTTCCCTATTTTTACCAATTATTTTTTACTTTATATGGGGAAAATTACATTTTTGTTGTTTTTTTTACTTAAAACTTTAAATTTTTTGGGGGGGAAACTTTTTTCAACAGTTTTTTCACTTTATTTTTTGTCCCACTTTGGGACTTCAACTTTTGGGGTCTGATCCCCTTTACAATGCATTCCCATACTTCTGTATTGGAATGCATTGGCTGTATGAGTAAGGGCTCTTTCACACTTGCGTTGTTCTGTTCCGGCATAGAGTTCCGTCATCGGGGCTCTATGCCAGAAGAATCCTGATCAGGATTATCCCCATGCATTCTGAATGGAGAGAAATCCGTTCAGGATGCATCAGGATGCATCAGGATGCCTTCAGTTCCGGACCGGAACGTTTTTTGGCCGGAGAAAATACCGCAGCATGCTGCGCTTTTTGCTCCGGCCAAAAATCCTGAACACTTGCCGCAAGGCCGGATCCGGAATTAATGCCCATTGAAAGGCTAAACGTCGCTTCGGCGCATTACCGGAACCGACGTTTAGCTTTTTCTGAATGGTTACCATGGCTTCCAGGATTCTAAAGTCCTGTTTGCCATGGTAAAGTGTAGTGGGGAGCGGGGGAGCAGTATACTTACCGTCCGTGCGGCTCCCGGGGCGCTTCAGAGTGACGTCAGGGCGCCTCACGCGCATGGGTGACGTGATCGCATGGATCACGTCATCCATGCGCATGGGGCGCTCTGACATCATTCTGGAGCACCCCGGGAGCCGCACAGACTGTAAGTATACTGCTCCCCACTACTACTACGGCAACCAGGACTTTAATAGCGTCCTGGGTGCCATAGTAACACTGAACGCATTTTGAAGACGGATCTGTCTTCAAATGCTTTCAGTTCACTTGCGTTGTTACGGATCCGGCGGGCACCTCCGGCAAATGGAGTACACGACGGATCCGGACAACGCAAGTGTGAAAGAGGCCTAATACAGTGTGTATTACTCATACAGCTTCCGGCCTGTGAGATCCAGGGGGCTGGATCTCATAGGCTCATCACCAGAAGGCAGCTCCGATGCCTAAGGAAGGCATCGCGCTGCCTTTCATGCCATCGGGTCCCCTTTTCAGCCACACGGGGACCCGAAGGCACCTAGGACCACCCACCACAACCTCCAGTAAAAGCCGCAAACGCCCTGTGTCCCTAACAGGTTAAGTAATTTCCCTATCCACATTTGCTTGCAGGGTAATTGTCCTGCTCTTACCGTACCTCCATTTTGCTTCCTTTTGCAGCCCTCTTGCCCTCACTATGACTATTTTACAGCCATTTTAGTGCACAAAAGTTCGGGTCCCCATTGTTTTCAATGTGGTTCGGTTTCGAGTTCGGGTCAAGTTCGGGTCCCAAACCCGAACTTTTACCCGAAGTTCGGCCAAACCTGGTGAACCCGAACATCCATGGGTCCGCTCAACCCTATCTGCAACACATTTGTGGGTCCCTGGGGTCAAAATACTCACAACATCCTTTGTGAGGGTTGTGGTTTCCAAATTGGGGTCACTTCTTGGGTGTTTCTTTTTATTTCACCTCAGTGTTGCCAACCAGAATTTTTTTTTCTGGACAACATATCCCAAAATCACAAACAGCCAAAATCTTTTACAGACAAATTGGAAAACCATAATGAATGAAAAAGATCATTTGTAATCTATGTCTGTAGCTCAATATACTGATAACAACTCATTACCAGCATATTCTGTAAGCTTTATTTGGCACCAAAATTATTAGTCAAGTACCACCAGCCTCAAAAATCGGACACATCTATTTTTTTTAATGGAAACAGGAAAAAGTCATCCATTTTTATAGAATGTCCAGAAATTTCTGGGCGGTTGGCTACCCTGTTTTACCTAAGAACCTCTTTGTCAGCCAATGCTGTATAAATCACCAAACTAGACCTCAAATGTACATGATGCTCTTTGTTTTCTGAATCCTGCAGTGTCCCAAACAGCAGTTTATGACCATACAGGGAAAAATTATGTAACAAAATTTGGTGTGCTTTTTCTCCTGTTACCACTTGTGAAAATGAAATATTTAAGACTAAAACTACTGATAATTGAAATGCAATGTAATTTTTCATGTCATGTCCCAATCTTAAAAAAAAAAAAAACATCTATAAAGCATCTGTTCATACTATACTGTATATGAATTCCTTAAAGGGTTCAGTTTCCAAAATGTGGTAATTTTTTTTTTTTTTTTAAGGGACCCTGCAAATATGATTATACGTTATGGACCGTGGTAAGGGAATCCATATCAGAATTGTAATAAAACCTGAACCCAAACCATGAACTTGTAAAACACAAGTTCGCTCTTCGCTAGTTATGAGGCATCATTATCTGTCTCATAATATCATATGAGTGCGGGCAGCCCGATGCGCACAGTATCACAGTAACCTATGAAGCTGTGCGCTCCTGTTTTCACAATGTATGCCGCTCCAGGACATATGTCCCACTCACGGACTGTATGTCTCGGAGGGCATACGGTCATGTACATGAGCCCTTAAAAGCAGAGAAATTCAAATTTAGAAAATTGCTAGTTTTTCTAAATTTTCTATAAATTTTGGATTTTTCTTAAAAACAAAGGTAAAACATATAGACCCAAATTTACCACTAAGGTGAAGTTCAATGTGTCATGAACAAATATCAAAATCAAACAAAAATTGCATGAGTAAAAGCATAAAGTGAACCATGTCAGATTTGCAATATTAAGCTCTGTCAGGAAAACTGTCTGGAAGGGGTTTATGTAGGGAAAATTCTTGCTTAGTGCCTAGGGCAGTGAGTCCTGAAAATACAGTCCTGCCTAAAAGAATATAACCTAGCTTGCTTAGGTTGTTATTTCGAAATGTCGCAAACAGCTGACAAGGAAATGGAAAATATTTTGTAAAATATGTGTGAAAATGGTTCAGGTTAGTAAAGTACACAGAAAAGCCACGGCTAGAATGAGTGTTTTCTAGGAAATGCACAGAATTTGAAGAAAACTACAGAAAACAATTTCAGAGCATCACTTTCTCATGGTAGTATTGCTTCATGATATGAATGTTGTAATGTATGTTGTTTGTCTAACTTGTTTGATGTGTGTGCCTAGTGTAATGATTTGCAAAATGGCTTTGTAAGCTAAGCTGTGAAAAGCAAAAACTAAACTCACAGTGTAACTCAAGGAAAGGTAAAATCTTTTAGTAAACTTTATGAAATGTATTATGATTCTGTATATTTGTAAGTATAACAAATGTTTTCATTACTTTGTGCCAGAATCATGCTGCACTATTTTGTCTGGTCAAATGACAAACACCATAAACAAAACCCAACAGACCCCACTATAGTCAGTGAGGTCCATCGGACACAACCATTATGTTCATAGTTTTGGAGCACAATGGAAATAACAACATATATGTTAAACAAGCCCAAGCCACCTAACAGGTCATAAAAAATTGGACTAAACAGGTGAAAGGCGAGCCAGGTTTATCATCCAGCATCAGCTACTGTGATACATCTGGTGCATTTATAGAATATCTAGTCTAAATTTGCAATTAGACAATTAGTAAAATTGTCCCTGTATCATTTTAGTAATAGTATCTTAAATGAATTTGAAATAAAAATGAATTTTCTCAACAGGGAGGATAATGATGGGTGTTACAATAATTTTCTGTTATTTTACAGAAATATGCTCAAAGTATTTTATTACAGATATTCAGGTTCTAAGGACGTGAACTTAAAGAGCAACTATGGGTTGATATCAATAACGGCAGATGTCTAAATTCAAAGGAATTAAAAATATGCTTTAAAATAAGAATGTAACTGTTACTCACCAGTTTCATTCCCCAGCCATTTCCACGTCACCTCTCCCACACCTGCCAGTCTCCATTTACTTCCGGGCAGCTCATCACATGCCATTTAACCATGTGACCACTGTGGCTTCACTCACTTGAAATGTACAAACTTTTTTGAAGACTGTTCCACAGAACACTAATATCCTTAAAAAATATAAGCATATTTCACAAAACTTTTAATATGTCATAGCAACATATCGAAGGTTTTGATCAGTGTGGATCTGAGTGATGAGACTCCCAGTGATTGCTAGAGCGAAGAGCGCTCTGTCTCTTCTCACTGCAAGAAATGGAATCGAGTCAAACCCATAGACTTTCTATTGAGTCCGTCTTGCTTCCTCTCCTGCAGTGAAGAGAGTGTGCCATGTATGTGAGTGCTTCTCTCTCCTCATTCTAGCAGTTAGTGGGCACTCAAATTTCCACCCATTAAAATATTTAAAATATAGCTATGACATAGCAAAAGTTTTGTTAAAGCTCAGTGAACCTTTAAATGTAGGCTACAACGCTGAGGGCTTTTATATGCCTACTTCTGAGAATATTTTTTTTTTCTTTCTTACCCTACATAGAGAGCTCAGTGAAAAAACTAAAAATCATCTACCCGTACATAAATGAAATGTTAATGCACATAACTATATCTGCATTTACAGAGCCCTCCAGCAAAAAGCCACTCATGCAAACTTTACATGGATAAAGAAGCTGTTCCTTCATAAGATGTAATTTGTAAACCCATTTTTGCTTGAAAGTTGTGTCACCACTTCATACCCAGAGGGATTCCAGATTGTTTCTTGCCCATCTGCTAGAGCTGAAGTATGTAGACCCAAGGCATCTAGGAAATCCTAATGAATAATGAGCTACATGCAAGCTCTTCCAAAACCTTGAAGGATACAATAAAGTTTAGGACACTCTAAGCCCGCTAGTCAGCTGTAGAAAAAGTGCACTTGATGCCCTGCCAGATTAAATGAGCTCTTCCACTGAGCTGTATACAGATCTTCAGAGCTGAGCCTCAAGCAGCAGAGAAAGCTCAGCATATGTGGAGTGTAATTACCATTCTCTTTGTTGGCAAATGCAGAGAAGCTCAAAATGCACATTCATCCCCATATGTTTTCATCATTGCAGACAACTCCAGCTGATAAATGGTTAATACTGCTTAGAAACATGTATTTGGATCTAAGTAGTTCTCAAATAAACTGGATTCTTTCCATGGTATATGAGCAGAAAGCTGGTTACGAACCATCTGCAAAAAAGCCCTGAAAAATCAAAGCTTTTAAACGTATATGGAATCATTAAGCATGCATTAAAGATCCAGACAAAATGCAGTAAGCATGAATGATTTCTCTTTATGTTACTCTATAAGATAAGGCTTAATGTTTGCAGAGATTATAATCATTCTGTTTTCCAGTTCATGCAGAGTGTAAACCCGATTTAAAAGCATGAACGCTAATACACAGCACAGAGTGTTCTTTACTAGTGTTGATCGAGCATGCTTGGCCAAACACCTGTTCGGCTCGAGCATCTCGATGCCCGGCACATGGCGGTACTCGACCGATGAGGTCACTAACCCAACCTGGGAAGGTGGAAAGCCGAGCGAGGACAGCAGTACAGAGGGGGAGGGATCTGCAGCACCGCAACAGGCTGGAAGAGGCAGTGGGGTGCCGAAAGGGAGAAGGCGGGCCACACCAAACAGGCCTACAACTACCAAGTGGTAGATGTGCGCAGTATGGCACTTTTTTGAGGAAAGTGCGGATGACAAAAGAATAGTAGTTTGCAACCTGTGCCATATGAAAAAAGACCAAGGCGTGAACACTAGCAACCTCACCACCACCAGCATGATCTGCCACATGGAATCCAAGCACCATAATAAGTGGGACGAACGCCTGGGTCCACAATCTGTGTCTGCGGGTCACACCACTGCCTACTCTTCCTCTATGTTACGTGCTGGCCAATCCCCTGTCAAAGGCGCAGGTCCGGATGCCTCTCGCCTGCACCTGGACCTTCGCAAGCACCATTAGCGACAACATCCACTTCCGTGTCCCAGCGCAGCATCCAAATGTCCTTACCCCAGGCCTTTGAATGCAAACATAAATACCCAGCCACCCACCCACAGGCCATAGCACTAAATGCACAGCTTTCCAAATTACTGGCCCTGGAAATGTTGCCATTTAGGCTTGTGGACACTGAGGCCTTCCGCAGCCTGATGTCGGCGGCCGTCCCGCGATACGCAGTCCCTAGCCACCATTATTTTTCAAGGTGTGCCGTGCCAGCCTTACACCAACATGTGTCCCGCAACATCACCCATGCCCCGAACAACTCAGTTACTGGGAAGGTCCACTTAACCACGGGCACATGGACAAGTGCATTTGGCCAGGGACGCTACATTTCCCTGACGGCACACTGGGTGAATGTTGTGGAGGCCAGGAGCGACACGTACCCTGGGATGGCACAGGTGCTACTGATGCCAAGGATTGCGGGCCCTACGTCAATCAGGGTTTCCGCCAACACCTACGTTAGTGGCTCCAAACCCCACTTCTCCTCCTCCGCCTCCTCCTCCACTTCCACCTCCGAATTATCTGCGTGCAGCACCAGTCAGTCATCAGTCGGTAGCTGGAAGCAGTGTAGAACTGCAGTGGGGAAGCGGCAACAGTCCGCACTGAAGCTGATATGCTTAGGGGACACTGCCGCTGAGCTGTGGCAGGGAATCAGAGACCAAACTGACCTGTGGCTCTCGCCAGGCAGCTTTGAAGCTCAGCAAGCTCAGACACATCCCATGCCTAGCCCACGTGTTCAACCTTGTGGTTCAGTGGTTTCTCGAAACCTAACCCAATTTGCCTGAGCTACTGGTGAAGGTGCGCCACGTGTGTGCACAAGTCATCGACAGCTGCAGCCAGTCTGTCAACGCTGCAGCAGCGCTTGAAATTCCCAGCTCACCAGCTGTTGTGCGACGTGAGCACGCGCTGAAACTCCACGATCCAAATGTTGGCCAGGCTTTGTGAGCATCAGAGGGCAGTAGTGGAATACCAGCTGCAACATGGTCGTCGCCTTTTCAGTCAGCTCCCGCAATTCACAAGTGAGGAGTGGGCATGGATGTCAGACCTCTGTGAGGTTTTAAGAAACTTTGAGGAATCAACACAGATGGTGAGCGGTGATAACGCTATTATCAGCGTAATTATCCCACTTCTGTGTCTACTCAAACGCTCGCTGCTCACAATTAAGGACAACACTTTGCATGTGAAAGAGGTGGAAATGGGGGAAGACATTACACAGGGGGATAGCCAGACCACCCTCAGTTCATCTTCTCAGAACGAATTGGACGATGAAAAGGAGGAGGAGGAGCAGGAAACGGTTGCCTCCGCTACAGAGGGTAGTACCCATGGAAGTTTAATTCCATCTGTTCTGCGTGGGTGGACAGAAGAGGAGGAAGAGGATGAGGAGATTGAGAGTGATCCTCCTGATGACGACAACGAAGTCTTGCCTGTTTTTACTCTGGCACTTATGGCTGACTATATGTTAGGCTGCCTTTCCCGCGACCCGCACGTTATACGCATTTTAGACAACACGGATTACTGTTTGTTGAAAATCCTTGTTGAAAATTTGCTCCAAACATTTCCATATGACAATAGTTCATAGTTCTTTGGCCAACCGAGGAGGGGAGACGAGGGGAACACACAGCAGTTCCAACAGAGGCAGGGCAACACTCTCCAAAGCCTGGGACAGTTTCATGACACCCCGCCAGCACCCTCACCCTGATGCATGACCTAGTGTCACAAGGAGGGAAAAATTTTGGAAGATGGTGAAGGATTACATAGCAGACCGTGTCAGCGTCCTCAATGATCCCTCAGTGCCTTACAACTACTGTGTGTCCAAGCTGGACACGTGACACGAACTGGCACTGTACGCCTTGGAGGTGCTGGCCTCCCCTGCCGCCAGCGTTTTGTCTGAGTGGGAATTTAGCATGGCATTATAACAGATACGCGTATCCGTCTGTCAACTGAAAAGGCTGACAGGTTGACTCTTATAAAAATGAACAAGGACTGGATAGACCATGACTTCTCGACTCCACCAGAGGAAAGCTGATGAACATAAAGGCACCATAAATGTGTTGTTTATAATGTACTAAATACACTGTATTCACATGCACCCCTTCCACCACAAACAAGGGTATATGGTTGACTCTTCCTTTTCTCATCCTTCTCCTCATCCATCATATCATCACATGCTTATTCGTCGCATATAATGTCCTCGCATATACAGTACAGACCAAAAGTTTGGACACACCTTCTCATTCAAAGAGTTTTCTTTATTTTCATGACTATGAAGGCATCAAAACTATGAATTAACACATGTGGAATTATATACATAACAAACAAGTGTGAAACAACTGAAAATATGTCATATTCTAGGTTCTTCAAAGTAGCCACCTTTTGCTTTAATTACTGCTTTGCACACTCTTGGCATTCTCTTGATGAGCTTCAAGATGTAGTCCCCTGAAATGGTCTTCCAACAGTCTTGAAGGAGTTCCCAGAGATGCTTAACACTTGTTGGCCCTTTTGCCTTCACTCTGCGGTCCAGCTCACCCCAAACCATCTCGATTGGGTTCAGGTCCGGTGACTGTGGAGGCCAGGTCATCTGGCGCAGCACCCCATCACTCTCCTTCATGGTCAAATAGCCCTTACGTTCAAAGTTTTCCCAATTTTTCGGCTGACTGACTGACCTTCATTTCTTAAAGTAATGATGGCCACTCGTTTTTCTTTACTTAGCTGCTTTTTTCTTGCCATAATACAAATCCTAACAGTCTATTCAGTAGGACTATCAGCTGTGTATCCACCTGACTTCTCCTTAACGCCACTGATGGTCCCAACTCCATTAATAAGGCAAGAAATCCCACTTATTAAACCTGACAGGGCACACCTTTGAAGTGAAAACCATTTCAGGGGACTACATCGTGAAGCTCCTCAAGAGAATGCCAAGAGTGTGCAAAGCAGTAATCAAAGCAAAAGGTGGCTACTTTGAAGAGCCTAGAATATTACATATTTTCAGTTGTTTCACACTTGTTTGTTATGTATATAATTCCACATGTGTTAATTCATAGTTTTGATGCATTCAGTGTGAATCTACAATTTTCATAGTCATGAAAATAAAGAAAACTCTTTGAATGAGAAGGTGTGTCCAAAATTTTTGGTCTATACTGTATATATGTAGCTGGCAATCATGTATCTTGTGTAGTGGTTATCTGCTCACTACAGTACAGTATAGTGTTGTATACAGATATGTAATGGAGCAGTGTACAGTATACAGATATATAATGTAGTGGATACAGATTGTAATCCAACATTAAGAATAGCAAGAATAGGTGTAGGAATTATTATATGGTAGTAATAAAATGTGCAATTTTATTTTTCAATTTTTTTGTTATCTTTTTCTATGTTTTTTTAAAATAAGGATACAGGGATTTTTGTGATTTTATGCACAGTATATTATTTTAAAAAAAAAATAGATTAATATTTTATATACAACCCGAACCATCAATCCTATATTTAAATATATGCAAAAGGCTAGGCACAGTACTTTCTTATTTAATCTGTTTTGTCCATAGTGATAGTGCCAACATTACAATAAAAGATGGACACTTTATACTTTCAGTGAGTCCGCGATCCCGAGATAACACCTGTTTTTGTTTTTGTTTTTACCTTCTACCTTACTACAGTATTTAAATAAATAGTCATTCATACTGGGCACAGATTATGTCACTGAGCTCTCCGTTTATGTATATAGAGGAAAACAAATGATAATATACATTATATCTTCTTATTAGCGAAGATAGAAAAAATAGCGCTATATTCTCTATCTTAGCTAATTCTAGCAAGCCAACCAATACAATATATCATCTACAGTATTAAGGACCGCTTACAGTGTCTCCAAGAAGTCCTGAGAAAATGATAATAAGGAGAAAAGACAAAGGCCAATCATACTGTAAGCTTTGTACGTATGTCACAGAGCTCCAGAACACCCAGGGTTAATAAAAAAAAATTATGATTTCATTGGTTACATAAGTCACATGCCCTACCTTGCCCAATCAGATTAAAAACTATGTTTCATTCTGTGAATGAAACCTAATTTTTAATGTGAGTGGGCAGCGGTGGGCATGTGACTTGTTTTTATTTTTATTTATTATTATTTGTTTTTCTCTGTATACATCAATATATATATTTGGCATATCCAAAGCTACAGGTTGTCTGTTATCACTATGAGGGAGTGGTCTATTGTGGTGGAACTACAAGTGCCAGCATACATCATTAATACTGCCATCGATCACAATTATGATTCAGTACATTAAGAATATTAGACTATATATTTGCATATGCAGCTCTATAATATATCTGTATACACCGCTCCATTATGTCTTTAGATCTGTGATACAAGTGGATTAGATTTGGATAACACCTGGTGATACATTGTACCGGATTTTTTGCGGTCTACTCCATACAGATATATAATAGAGCGATGTGTACAGATATATAATAAAGTGTTGTATACAGATATGTAATGGAGCAGTGTACAGTATACAGATATATAATGTAGTGGATACAGTGTATTTATTAGCTATGTTCCTATAGTGGCTGAATGTTAATACAGTATCGAAAAACATGTACAGTGTGGATACATTTGTATTTAGCAATACCTTTTGATCATTTCCTCCTTGCCGGCACCCCCCCCCCCCTTCTGCCTGGACAAATCCCACACCTATTCTTGCTATTCTTAATGTTGGATCTCTTTCTCCACAATTGCGCAATGGAAACCTAATATGAATTATGATGTTAACACTGACACCATTAAAACAAATAATATTGTTACATCAAAAACAAAAATAAATAAATCAATACAGCTGCAGCGCTGGGTAAGTTTTAAAATACACCAAAAGTTTACAGGCAAAAATAGACCAATATATACAGCGTTGCTGCTATATTGATTTATTATATATGAATATATTTTATATATTTATATTAAATATAAATTTACATATAGTATAATTAGTGTAATATTGTATAATTATTTATTAATACAGAGGTTATCTATCTTTCTATATATGTCCATTATACTGTACAATACACTATATCTAAATTACCATACCTCATATGGATCATGGAATAAATAATTACCGTATACAATATTACACTAATTATACTATATGTAAATTTATATATAATATAAATACTGTATTAACATTCAGCCACTATAGGAACATAGCTAATAAATACACTGTGTATCCACTACTTCAGAGAAAAAACAAATAATAAATAGAAATAAACATGGAAAACTGCATCAAGATACAAAACAATATACACTTAAATGATAAAAAAAAAAAAAGATGAATGCAATAATATTGATTGTGTATCTGACATACTTGAAGCAAACGATCTTATTACTGAAATTGGGACATTCTCTAATAACTTTCTTATTCCCTAAACACTGAAGGTATTTAGATGCAAATCGCGATTCATTTGCTAATGCCGCCCTTCATTATCACATGTTTGGCTATTTGTGAACAAGTGAGGGAGTCTGTTTAAAGTGGATGACCAACAGTAATTGGATGATGCTGCTTGAGAAACTATAGATTTCAGTTTAAGTTGTTTCCCGCAACCTCCCCAAGCATTGCTGTGGGGGTTATTCACATAGTTATCTGAGCTGCCTCCTGCAGCGTTCTTATTACTGCTGGGAGACCTATGAACTTAATCTCAATTTCTCTTTTATGGTACCATGATATACTGATATTACATCATAATGCAGATCACCACTTTTGTGTGGATGTAGCAGAGCTGAGTCTGCGTTTCTCTCCAGGAAGCTGCATTGATGTGTGAGATATAAAACTTTTTAAGCTCCCATGTAAATCTGTAGACATCACCTTATGGGTTAATGAACAGCTCAGCTCTGCTACATCTAATAAACTTAACCCTCCTTTATCTAACACACTTTATCTCAGTTGAACAGGACCTAATGAGGTGGATTTCAGTCTTGGGCTGTAGATTGTGTGCCTCCTCCATTTGAAACACAAGTGCTAGTGTATTGTACAGTATAATGGACATATATAGAGAGATAGATAAATCTATAGATACAGAAGATACATAGATAGATATATAGAAAAGAGGAGGAAGGAGAATAAAGTACAATAATGTTATACTGCCGCTCTGCGCGAGGTACTGTAGAACTGTGATGGAAGCAAGGGGATAAAAGGGTTAATGGGCATTATGACAGGAGGTCAGGGGGACGCTCCAGAACATCCAGGGTAAATAAAATAAAAAAATTAAAAAAAGGACAGTAGCTCTGCCTCTCTGCCTCCCAAAAAATGGAGATTGCCATTTTCTTTTTTGACTGGTCCTTATATAAATAAATCAATAAAATATATGTAAATGTATGTAAATAGGAAAAATGCAAAAATAATAATTTTAAAATTAATGCAAGTTTTTCACATATAAAAATATTGGGTTGCTCAACCAGGAGTAATAATTGATAGGTGCACTGCTAAAAGACTCACCCAATCTAGTTGTAAACAAATAAATAAATAGTAGCAGGCAACACTTACAAGTGGAGTACGTGTTTATTAACTAAAATCAGGACAATAGCTAAAATAATGACCAGCAATAAAAAAATAGCAATGAATAAAAAATAGCAATAAATATAAAATAGTGATAGATCCAGGAGCATACACAAACATAAATTAATATCCCATAAATATCATAGTTTATGTAGCAGCACCTGAGTTAGATAGTGTGGTCCAATTCACAGAGGGGAATAAGACAAGTTCAGTTCACTTCCATATTCTAAAATAATTGTAGCAGCATAGAATAGGAGAATAGAGAATATATACACTGCTCAAAAAAATAAAGGGAACACAAAAATAACATCCTAGATCTGAGTTAATTAAAAATTCTTCTGAAATACTTTGTCCTTTACATAGTTGAATGTGCTGACAACAAAATCACACAAAAATTAAAAAATGGAAATCAAATTTTTAACCCATGGAGGTCTGGATTTGGAGTCACACTCAAAATTAAAGTGGAAAAACACACTACAGACTGATCCAACTTTGATGTAATGTCCTTAAAACAAGTCAAAATGAGGCTCAGTAGTGTGTGTGGCCTCCACGTGCCTGTATGACCTCCTTACAACGCCTGTGCATGCTCCTGATGAGGTGGCGGACGGTCTCCTGAGGGATCTCCTCCCAGACCTGGACTAAAGCATCTGCCAACTCCTGGACAGTCTGTGGTGCAACGTGACGTTGGTGGATAGAACGAGACATGATGTCCCAGATGTGCTCAATTGGATTCAGGTCTAGGGAACGGACGGGCCAGTCCATAGCATCAATGCCTTCGTCTTGCAGGAACTGCTGACACACTCCAGCCACATGAGGTCTAGCATTGTCTTGCATTAGGAGGAACCCAGGGCCAACCGCACCAGCATATGGTCTCACAAGGGGTCTGAGGATCTCATCTCGGTACCTAATAGCAGTCAGGCTACCTCTGGCGAGCACATGGAGGGCTGTGCGGCCCTCCAAAGAAATGCCACCCCACACCATTACTGACCCAATGCCAAAACGGTAATGCTGGAGGATGTTGCAGGCAGCAGAACGTTCTCCACGGCATCTCCAGACTCTGTCACATCTGTCACATGTGCTCAGTGTGAACCTGCTTTCATCTGTGAAGAGCACAGGGCGCCAGTGGCGAATTTGCCAATCTTGGTGTTCTCTGGAAAATGCCAAACGTCCTGCACGGTGTTGGGCTGTAAGCACAACCTCCACCTGTGGACGTCGGGCCCTCATATCACCCTCATGGAGTCTGTTTCTGACCGTTTGAGCAGACACATGCACATTTGTGGCCTGCTGGAGGTCATTTTGCAGGGCTCTGGCAGTGCTCCTCCTGTTCCTCCTTGCACAAAGGCGGAGGTAGCGGTCCTGCTGCTGGGTTGTTGCCCTCCTACGGCCTCCTCCACGTCTCCTGATGTACTGGCCTGTCTCCTGGTAGCGCCTACATGCTCTGGACACTACGCTGACACACACAGCAAACCTTCTTGCCACAGCTCGCATTGATGTGCCATCCTGGATAAGCTGCACTACCTGAGCCACTTGTGTGGGTTGTAGACTCCGTCTCATGCTACCATTAGAGTGAAAGCACCGCCAGCATTCAAAAGTGACCAAAACATCAGCCAGGAAGCATAGGAACTGAGAAGTGGTCTGTGGTTACTACTCCAGAACCACTCCTTTATTGGGGGTGTCTTGCTAATTGCCTATAATTTCCACCTGTTGTCTATCCCATTTGCACAGCAGCATGTGAAATTGATTGTCACTCAGTGTTGCTTCCTAAGTGGACAGTTTGATTTCACAGAAGTGTGATTGACTTGGAGTTACATTGTGTTGTTTAAGTGTTCCCTTTATTTTTTTGAGCAGTGTATATATATATATATATATATATATATATATATATATATATATATAGCAAATGTCCAGCAATTGTGAACGGCACAGCACTAGTCTGTAATGGCACTAGTCTGTAACATGAGGTCGCTATTTTCTTCTGGCTGTGCATTGGTGTCATCTGGAGCTCTGGAACTTAGTCTTATGTACTGATTGTACCTTTTGACAGGGGTGAGCTGCAAATAATTATGAGACTTATAAAGGGGAAGTGGATTAAAAATGCCAGAGCCCCGCATTATGGGAACCTGATGCGTGTCCATAAAAACCCATGCGGTTAGTGTATGAAGGGATCTTCTAGCATTTATGCCGCCGGATCTGCTATATACGGTGGTAGGTCCTTATTGAGACTATTTATTCTACTGTATTGGGGAAGGGGTGAGCGGGGCTGGACGCTGCATTTGGGCACAAGTGCAGTGTCGCCTTTGCAGCCCTCGGATACTGCTGATGGGATTGAGAAATCTCCACAGATGTTGATGACCCCGTAGGTAGAGCAACTATATCTGCACCTGACGCCTGTTCAATAATGATAATCTTAACAGAGATTGTATCTCCATGATCCGGAACTCCGGCTGACGTTTTATATTCTGGAAAGAACGTAACCATCACAAGGAAACAGCCAGTTAGATAAGGTTTTGACCTGTAGAATGTAAGACCTTGGTCACGTGATGGTTGCCGCAGCAACGTGTATCAATAGGCCTCACGTGACTCTAGGATCCCGATCACCTGACCTCCTAAGTTTCAATCAGCTGACTTGCAGATCCCGGAAGACTGCTGCTGCTAGGAGAAGCTGCGCAGGCGCAGTTGGGCTTGCACCACGCCAGACCCTCGTGTGCCGCTTGGATCCCGATTAAGGTCACGAACGCTCAGTTATTATTGTTTTTGGTTTTTAATTAAGTTAATCATGCACATCACCTGATTGTTGAATTGTAGGAATCAATGTTGGAAGTATATGAAATATTATCCACGGTCACTTTAATGAACACGGAGTCTTGGATACATATATCCATGCCATCTAATATGTATACTATGAATTGCACAGTCTTTTTAATCATGTACTTTTGAATTATGATATGTATTTTGTTGAATTATGTCTTTCATTGCACGCAATTATGTTATTGATTGATTGATATGGAACACGCTATAAATATGTTATGTGCACACCCCTTTCACATCACTGCTTGAAAAAGGTTCCAGTGTGTGAACCGAAACGTATTTCTGGTGAATAAATATTCTTTTACTGAAGGAAGTGCCATGGAGTTCCTGGATATATATATATATATATATATATATATATATATAGTACACACCAAAAGTTTGGACACACCTTCTCAAAGAGTTTTCTTTATTTTCATCACTATGAAGGCATCAAAACTATGAATTAACACATGTGGAATTATATACATAACAAACAAGTGTGAAACAACTGAAAATATGTCATATTCTAGGTTCTTCAAAGTAGCCACCTTTTGCTTTGATTACTGCTTTGCACACTCTTGGCATTCTCTTGATGAGCTTCAAGACGTAGTCCCCTGAAATGGTCTTCCAACAGTCTTGAAGGAGTTCCCAGAGATGCTTAGCACTTGTTGGCCCTTTTGCCTTCACTCTGCGGTCTAGCTCACCCCAAACCATCTCGATTGGGTTCAGGTCCAGTGACTGTGGAGGCCAGGTCATCTGGCACAGCACCCCATCACTCTCCTTCATGGTCAAATAGCCCTTACTTTCAAAGTTTTCCCAATTTTTCGGCTGACTGACCTTCATTTCTTAAAGTAATGATGGCCACTCGTTTTTCTTTACTTAGCTGCTTTTTTTCTTGCCATAATACAATATCTAACAGTCTATTCAGTAGGACTATCAGCTGTGTATCCACCTGACTTCTCCTTAACGCCACTGATGGTCCCAACCCCATTTATAAGGCAAGAAATCCCACTTATTAAACCTGACAGGGCACACCTGTGAAGTGAAAACCATTTCAGGGGACTACCTCTTGAAGCTCATCAAGAGAATGCCAAGAGTGTGCAAAGCAGTAATCAAAGCAAAAGGCGGCTACTTTGAAGAACCTAGAATATGACATATTTTCAGTTGTTTCACACTTTTTTGGTATGTATATAATTCCACATGTGTTAATTCATAGTTTTGATGCCTTCAGTGTGAATCTACAATTTTCATACAATTTTCATAGTCATGAAAATAAAGAAAACTCTTTGAATGAGAAGGTGTGTCCAAACTTTTGGTCTGTACTGTATATATATATATATATATATATATATATATAGAGAACAAAGAAGTAGGACTGCACTCCAAGATAGTGATAAAATCAGCAAGTGGTTTATTCACCCATAATATGGCAAGTCTTGCGACGTTTCGGCTCACAAGAGCCTATCCATCCAAGTTCACCGCAATTTGTTGCAGTATAGACAAGGTGGCAGTAGTTAATAAGTAACTATCAATGTCAGCGCTTTGATCTTTTAATGGAATTTGCCATATAACAGAGACAGCAGGGGAGGCTGCTGGAGTCCCTGCATATTGCAGCTGCATTTTGTTGCTCTTCAATATATGGGACGCTAGTCTAAATCAGCAACTATAACAGGATTCCCAATATATGGCGCAATTTGAACACAGCAAGTTATTATGCATCTGACTGATGATGATTACTGCTGAAAGAGCAGAACATTGAATCCTTTTTGTTTCAGGAATAAATCAATATATGTAAATGTATGTAAATAGGAAAAATGCAAAAATAATAATTAAAAAATGAATGCAAGTTTTTCACATATAAAAATATTGGGTTGCTCAACCAGGAGTAATAATGGATAGGTGCACTGCTAAAAGACTCACCCAATCTAGTTGTAAATAAATAAATAGTAGCAGGCAACACTTACAAGTGGAGTACGTGTTTATTAACTAAAATCAGGACAATAGCTAAAATAATGGACAGCAATAAAAAAAATAGCAATTAATAAAAAAAATAGCAATAAATATAAAATAGTGATAGATCCAGGAGCATAAACAAATAAATTAATATCCCATAAATAGGTCCTTCACTAACTGCCAGCTGTCTCTGTTATATGGCAAATTCCATTAAAAGATCGAAGCGCTGACATTGATAGTTACTTACCAACTACTGCCACCTTGTCTATACTGCAACAAATTGCCGTGAACTTGGATATATATATATATATATTTGTGGTCGGATAGGCTATCAGAAAGGTGCCTAACCTATCTAACCCCTATCTACAACAAGCAGTGGAGTTATGCCATGACTGCCGTGGTAGGGCACCCTAAAGGGGGCCACCCTAATGTGAAGTGACTGTAAGAAGGTGTGGGTGGGTGAAATCAGCTGAATCATCGTCAGCCTGGGACCACAGGTGCGTGTAATTAGCCTTGTAATCAGCCTCCCCTCCCACAAATGCAGCAATATATTTGCTTAATACTTGTGGTCGGATAGGCTATCAGAAAGGTGCCTAACCTATCTAACCCCTATCTACAACAAGCAGTGGAGTTATGCCATGACTGCCGTGGTAGGGCAGCCTAAAGGGGCCAAAAAGAGCAGACCTTGTTTAGAGTAAATATGTACATACCGTTACGACACCCGATTTTGAATGGAAAAGACCTTTCACGATGGAGGTGCGGAATATACCGTATATATCACAGTGACTTCCATCTACCTTACCTCTTTGTCATGTGTACCGCCACATCGTTCTTGGAGATAGTTAATGCTGATGCAATTGAAAGAGTGGCTGGTAACCAGGAACGATTTACTCCTATGTTGACTAACATATGACCATATTACGAGAAGGTCTGAATCCTTAGCTGCAGACTGAAACAAACAATGGTGAATCTGTTGGAAGGGCCTAGATGAACTCCAACCATCCGCCAAGGGCCCTGATCGGGCACCAACTGTTCCTGGTGGCAAAATACTTTACCTCTACTTATTCCCCAGGCTACACTTCCTATTAAGGGCCCAAAAGTCAGAACATGGCGTCTGCCGTCTTACTGTAGTAGTAAATTAAGTGAAATGTGTAAACCCACCAGTCCTGGGGAACCATCCACAGGAATACATGGCTATTTTGATTAACGAGCTAATGTTGCCTGTAATAAGGACAGAACATACACAATACCTGCAGTTGTGAAAAAATGCTTAAGGTCGTAATAAACTATGTATGCTGCGCCTGAAGTCGTGATAGGATTTGTCGTGTCAGAAGACATGACAGACTTCGTAAACTGCGCCTTATTACTGTACCTCCTACTGGAAGATGGACCGATACCCAGGACTTAGGCCGGACACCAACACCCTCAGCCCGAGTTTGTAGATGAAGTAAGCATGCCTGGGAGAAGATGATGTCCGCAAAGGCAGGCTTGGGATGACAGCTTATAAAGAAAACAATGAAAACCCAACAACCTAGAAAATAAAAAAAGTCAGGGAAAACAATAACGTGAGTGAGACTCTAATGGCACAAATCACACGTGCGAGCCACCACAAGAAAATTGTATTGCGAGCCACAGATGACCGAGCCATGCGAGCGGGTCTGAAGGCAGAAAAAGACATGGAACTTACTTGTTGTGGGACCACGCAGCCGGCCTCGAATGGCGTTGTTGTGTGTAAAATTTAACGGAGAAGCCATACGTGAGAGACTCTAATGGCGGAGCCATGCGTGAGAGACTCTAATGGCAGAGACATGTGTAACACTAAAAGGGAGAAGCCATGTGTGAGAGACTAATAGCGGAGTCATATGTGTAAAACTAAAACGGAGAAGCCATGCGAGAGAGACTAATGGCGGAGACATATGTGTAACACTAAAACGGAGAAGCCATGCGTGAGAGACTCTAATGGCGGATTCATATGTGTAACACTAAAAGGGGAGAAGCCGTGCGTGAGAGACTAATGGCGGAGTCATACGTGTAAGACTAAAACGGAGAAGCCATACGTGAGAGACTCTAATGGCTAAGCCATGCGTGAGAGACTCTAATAACGGAGTCATATGTAACACTAAAATGCCTAATAAAAAATACCTGATTTAAAAAAATTTTAAAAAATGAGAAATCATGCGTGAGAGACTAATGGCGGAGCCATGCGTGAGAGACTCTAATAGCAGAGTCATGTGTAAACCTAAAAACGGAGAAGCCATGTGTGAGAGACTCTAATGGCGGAGCCATATGTGTAACACTAAAACGGAGAAGTCATGCGTAAGAGACTAATGGCAGAGCCATGCAAGAGAGACTCTAATGGCGGAGCCATGTGTAAAACTAAAACGGAGAAGCCATGCGTGAGAGACTCTAATGGCGGATTTTTTTATTTATTTATGTATTTATTTATTTATAAACCACTTATGCAGCACCAGTATAACTTGGGGACTCGCATAACCATGACCCTCTCCAACAATAAACCTAGGACGCTAACCAGCCTACAACCATATTGTACCCCTAACGAACAACATGAAGAACGGTCATCGGGCCCCCGAAGCCATGAGGCCCCCTGAAGCCAAGAGACTTACCTGGATGACCTTACAGTGATGATAAGTAATTAAAACGTAAGCCAGACCTAATGGAAAATGCATAGACATTAGTGATCCGAACCACTTGCATGAACGAAACATTAACCAACCGCAAAATTGAAACAGATGGGAGAAAAATAAGAGCCAGAGGCATAGCAGTTCGCTAAGAGAAGACCCTTGTTGTGACAAACGAATGAACAACTGTGAAAACATAGTAGGAACTTACTCCTATTGGCCCACTGTCCGCTAGGGAGCTATTTGGTTAACTGGGGCGGGAGATCAATCTGAGTGAATGCGAACCAGAAGTAAAGGAGACCAGTCTGAGTGAATGCAAACCAGGATTAAAGACCACCCATTTTTTTTTTTCTTCTATTTTCTCCTCTCTCTTCCCCCCAAGTAAACAGAAAAAGGTAGGCCTAAGGAATGTAACAAACCACCGAGGAAAGAAACGTAAGCCTGAAAGGAAAGCAGCTATGTTTATCGGAAGAGCAGTATCAGAGCGTGTGCTGATTGCCCTAGTAAGAATACTGAGTAACCATAATGTAGCAATGAAAAGAAATGCAGCTTTAAGTGGAAGCAGAGTATAACACATGATGTAAGAACAAGTGGGTGAATGCAGTTCTGGATGTGAGAGTGGTGCCTAAAAACATGGTATGGGCACAGCTCGGAGTATGAGTATGAGGAGCATGGTATAAAGCAGCCGTATGAATGCAATCTGAAAGTGAGCAGAGTATTAATGTAATGCAACAGCGAACGCTGCTCTAGTAGTGAATGGCGTATAGGACAAAATGTAAATGCAGACACACGGATGTAGCTTTGAAGGTAACAATCCTAACCACAATCATTCGACCATTGGAGCCCAACCCCCTTCGCCCCAGAGCGCTACAAGTCACGGACCGTGTAACCAAGTCCAATCCTACCGTGAATGCAAGCACTCGCCTGGCACCTTCTGCCATTGCCCAGGCGCAACCGAACCTCCACTTTTTTTTTTTTTTTTTTAAATCGACCATTGATCCACATTTACCATCACTTAGACCCAGCACGCGTAGCTTGAGCCACCTGCAGACACGCGCCCCGCATGTAAACCAGGTATCAGAAAACATACAACCATGCCCACTCTAAGCACATGCTACCCCAATAACTGTATGCAATGGCCCCACCAGGCCTCTGAATAGCCAGACAAACAATACAAACAACCATGGTTTGACCATTAGTGCCCAAACTCTGCTTCATCCCAGAGCGCTACATGTCGCGGACCGCAGCGTGGGTCCCATACAAACAACTCCGATCCTACCATGAATACCAGCGCCCTCCTGAGACATTCTGCCGTCGCCCAGCCGTAAGGAGCCTCCACACCATGCTGCTGTATTCTAGGGCTGACCCAGAGGTAGTGAAATCAGCTGAATCATCATCAGCCTGGGCCCACAGGTGCCTATAAATAGCCTAGTAATCAGCCAGCCTGGGCCCACAGGTGCGTGTAATTAGCCTTGTAATCAGCCTCCCCTCCCACAAATGCAGCAATATATTTGCTTAATACATATATATATTATTTTTTTTCTCTATTCTCCTATTATATGCTGCTACAATTATATTAGCATATGGAAGTGAACTGAACTTGTCTTTTATATATATACAGTACAGACCAAAAGTTTGGACACACCTTCTCATTCAAAGAGTTTTCTTTATTTTCATGACTATGAAAATTGTAGATTCACACTGAAGGCATCAAAACTATGAATTAACACATGTGGAATTATATACATAACAAACAAGTGTGAAACAACTGAAAATATGTCATAATCTAGGTTCTTCAAAGTAGCCACCTTTTTCTTTGATTACTGCTTTGCACACTCTTGGCATTCTCTTGAGGAGCTTCAAGAGGTAGTCCCCTGAAATGGTTTTCACTTCACAGGTGTGCCCTGTCAGGTTTAATAAGTGGGATTTCTTGCCTTATAAATGGGGTTGGGACCATCAGTGGCGTTAAGGAGAAGTCAGGTGGATACACAGCTGATAGTCCTACTGAATAGACTGTTAGCTGCTTTTTTCTTGCCATAATACAAATTCTAAGTAAAGAAAAACGAGTGGCCATCATTACTTTAAAAAATGAAGGTCAGTCAGTCAGCAGAAAAATTGGGAAAACTTTGAAAGTAAGGGCTATTTGACCATGAAGGAGAGTGATGGGGTGCTGCGCCAGATGACCTGGCCTCCACAGTCACTGGACCTGAACCCAATCGAGATGGTTTGGGGTGAGCTGGACCGCAGAGTGAAGGCAAAAGGGCCAACAAGTGCTAAGCATCTCTGGGAACTCCTTCAAGACTGTTGGAAGACCATTTCAGGGGACTACCTCTTGAAGCTCATCAAGAGAATGCCAAGTGTGTGCAAAGCAGTATTCAAAGCAAAAGGTGGCTACTTTGAAGAACCTAGAATATGACATATTTTCAGTTGTTTCACACTTGTTTGTTATGTATATAATTCCACATGTGTTAATTCATAGTTTTGATGCCTTCATAGTCATGAAAATAAAGAAAACTCTTTGAATGAGAAGGTGTGTCCAAACTTTTGGTCTGTACTGTATATATATATATATATATATATATATATATATATGATTTATTTTTTTATTAACCCTGGGTGTTCTGGAGCTATGTGACAAATATAAAAAGCTTACAGTATGATTGGCCTTTGTCTTGTCTCCTTATTCTCAGGACTTCCTGGAGACACTGTAAGCGATCTTTGCTACTGTAAATGATATATTGTACAGTACCACCATCTACAGTATTTTTGTCTGCCCCTTCAGTTGTGCACAACTGCTGCTTTACACAGTACATGGAAAATCCTCTGGCACATGCCAATAAAATCTGATGTTATAGTATTTAAAAAAAAAAGTATGAACAGCTCAGATTTCAGGCCAAGCAGATATACAGTACAGTTAAATTTTTGTTGGTGTATTTTAAACCTTACCCAGCACTGCTGCTGTATTGGTTTATTAAGATACTACTCCCACTATGATCCTGCGATGCTACTGTATTGATCAGAAAGACAGATAGATTAATATATATGAGTTAGATAGATAAATTATTAATATCATACTTTGTTTGAAGTGTGCCATTATGATATTAATAAGCACTATAGCGGAGTTATATTACTGCCTCTGGACTTTTATCATATTCTTATACAGTATGCATATATACATTCATATGAAAATATAGCCATGATTTTTTTTTTTTTCTGTACTGTCTGGACTTAAAATAAAAGTGCAAGTGTCCACTCTGGAAGCATCCCATTGAAATATCCAATTTGAAAGGGAAGCATTATGGATTAATTGTAAGAAAATGACAGTTAGTTTTTTTTATATTAATTCAAAACAATGACCCTAGGTGTTTAGGAGTGCCCCACTGACCTCCTGCCCATTAACCTTTTCATCCCCTTTCCACTAGTATTGCTTTATTTGATCATGGATGAAGTGGTGATGTAGAAGAGGGAGGTGATTTACAGTACTGTACTATGTATGGTTCCACTCAGCACTCCTGTTTTTTTAATTATTCATTAAGTTAATAATACTGAACATATAATTAATTGGAAAAATAATTATAGGTAATAATTCCTATTCCCTTTGTTCTTTTTAAAACTTCGGTTGTGCGTTATGCCAGCAGCACCATACTGTACTGCAGATGGTGTATAGTATCTACAGATACTACAATATGTAGATACAGTACAGTATGTTCAGCATATTTACTGTATAAGGTCGAGGCTGCAGGGGTGTGTGTGGTATCCTGATATACAGTACTGTAGCGATACTGTCATTTAGGCAAAATGGGGCATACAGTAGATACTGTAGAAATTATATATATATATATATATATATACACACATACAGAAAAGCGGAACAGCACCTCCAGAGACAATCGCAGGTGCAAGCTACCAGGCAACAATGTAGAAAAACAAAAAACATAGCAGCACACTACTGAATGCACTAAGACTGAGTGAACAGGTGAATGTGTGAACAGGGTCAAATACATGACTCCAATACTTGAAGCTCTTAGCGCATATTATTGATCAAAAATATGTCTACCACACGTCAAGGTAGCTTCTTGTCAGATGGGACCTACTCTAACACGGAGTGTCCAGCTCCATTGTTACTCTGATTAAAAGCACCAAGGGGTGGGGGATGGGCGGGGAGTGCTAAGTTCCAAAGAGGATGCCTATTCCTCTATTATATACACATACAGAAAAGCGGAACAGCACCTAAGTATTGGAGACATGTATTTGACCCTGTTCACACATTCACCTGTTCACTCAGTCTTAGTGCATTCAGTAGTGTGCTGCTACGTTTTTTGTTTATATATATATATATATATATATATATATATATATATATAGTGTTCCATGTACTGTAGGGTCAGTAGTGTACAGTATGTTATTGATTTATAGGGCGTCTCAGCCTAGCCTTGTATTTGTAACAAATCCCTGTTAGGGGAATTAAAACGGGCACAAGGACAATCCATAAATTAAAAAGGTATATTAAAAGTAATATAATAAATTTTATTTTAAAGCAAAAAATAAAAATAAAAAATAAAAATAAATAGAGCGGGAAGCCCGTTGTAGGGATGAGGGTAGCTAGTATCAGGAATGAAGCTGCTCGGTAACCACTTGAGATACTGCAGGCATGTTCCATGCGCCATCTGGTGTTCGAAACCTAAATTACACCCTGAATTTAGTCACTTGTCTTTTCACGCACTTCTGGCTTACTAATGAAATTGGATAGCGCTATGCGCTCACGCGACTCTGGAGGGAGCGCTAGCGATGACACAACTGTAAAATATTTTTCAGGGTCAGCTCACCTGAAAGGCTTCACCTAATTATACCTAATAGGTAATTTGCGCGCATGCTGCCTTGCTTGGATGTGGTAGCTGTAGCTGTTTCTCAGGCTCCCTCTCCGGAATCAAACCATGATTCCCCCATTACCCATGGTCTACATGGTTTGGGCTGAAAATAACATCGAAAGTTGATAGGGCAGACATCTGAATGGATCGTAATCGTCACGGTGTCATGCCCCACTCTGACGATGTGCGGAGGTCGGCCAGGATAGCAGCACGAGTTTAGTATTTGTTTTGGTGCCGTGCTGGATCCGCCTCTCATCAGGTGCACTGAGTGGAGTCATTAGTTTAAATGGTCTCCAGCTAAGTGCTCTGAGCGGATTATACTGATTATTTTGGTCTGGGAAGTTTGGGTGGAAGGTTGGCTGTCAGTTCCTGCTCTCAGAAGATAAGTGTAATTTCTTGTTTGGTTGTTGGTGTCATCTATCCCATCCAGGTTCTGTTCGAGCAGGCTGCTCCTATCTCCCCACTTCACCATCTCAGGGAGTTCAGGGTTTTGTCAGTTCAGGCTGGAGGACACAGCACACCTACCTTCAAGGTCTGCCTGTGGGCTAAGCAGTGCAGGGAAAGAGGTCAGGGAATAACTAGGAGGTGACCCTTCCCCTGTCTCTCGTCCAGAGCCTGGTTGGGGTGTTATCTTTTATACTGTGCACGTCCGCCGTGACATTATAATCCGCCATACTGTGACTGCTATTGCTCAGTGTTTATGTGATGGCGTCAATTGATGCCCTGGTTGAACGCATGCAGGGTTTGTCCCTGGAGGTTGCGGATCTGCGTAGTACGGTCACACAGTGTCAGAGGGTGTTGGCTTCAGGTACAGGTCAAACTGTTGGGGAGCCTAAAGTCGCTCTTCCTGAGAAATTTGCAGGGGGTACTGATGATTTTTTCAGTTTCAAAGAGTCATGTAATTTGTACTTTCGATTGTGCCCATTTTCATCAGGTAATGAGGATCAGAGGGTGGGTATCATCATGTCTTTGCTTAAAGGGGATGCGCAATCCTGGGCTTTTTCCTTGCCGCCCGGTTCTCTGGCTCTCCGGTCGGTGGAGGAATTTTTGAAAGCTCTGGGATTGATTTACGATGACCCAGATCAAGTTTCGATGGCAGAGTCAAAATTACGTAACTTACTACAGGGTAAACATACTGCTGAGGTTTACTGCACAGAGTTTAGGAGGTGGGCTACTGAGTCGGGGTGGAACGACCCCGCATTACGTAGCCAGTTTTGTCAGGGGTTATCTGAAAGGTTGAAAGATGCTCTGGCTTTTCATGAATACCCAGTTACTTTGGAGAACGCAATATCTTTGGCTATACGTTTGGATAGATGTATCAGAGAGAGGTGTAAGGGTCCCTCCGTGCAGGGGATTCCTCCCGCGTGTGGTTTTGTTTCACCAGCTGCCCAGGGTGATATTGCTTGTTACTCTGGGGTAGGGGAGGAACCCATGCAGTTAGGTCAGATATCTTGCCATTCGGATAGTAGAGACTTTCGAAAGGTGCACAATCTATGTTTCTATTGTGGGAAGAGGGGTCATTTTGTTTTTTCTTGTCCGTATATTGAACCACAGGGGGAAGAGATAAAGAAAAAAGAGAAAGAAAAACTCCTCACACTTGGTAGTATGAATGGTGTGGTGGAGCAGACTGGTATGCAAGTTCCCTGCAGTTCCCGTTTTCTCCTTTCAGCTATGGTGGCGCTAGAGTCTAGAAATGTGTTTGTTGATGTTTTTCTTGATTGTGGTGCTGGGGTAAATTTAATTGACTTTCTGTTTCTTGAGGGTTTGGGACTAAGTACTTGAACGTTAGAGAACGAGATTCGTGTTTTTGCTATTGATTCTTCCCCTCTTTCTCAAGGGAGCCTTACTCCCGTTGTTCATGGTATTCATTTAAGGGTGGGTGATTCACATGCTGAGATTATTTCCTGTTTCGTTATGAAGGATTTGCCAGCTCCAATAGTTTTGGGGTTGCCATGGTTGTCTAGACATAACCCAATTATAGACTGGCAAGTGAGACAAATCATTGGTTGGAGCAAGTTTTGTTCGAATAATTGTCTTGTCACATCTATTTCTGAAGTGTCCGTTATGGCCTTGCCTCAGTATCTCTCGGATTTTTCGGACGTCTTTTCGGAGGGTGGGGCTCAGGAATTGCCCCCTCATCGTGACTATGACTGTCCAGTGAATCTCATTCCGGGGGCTAAGTTGCCTAAGTCTCGGCTCTACAACCTCTCTCAACCCGAGAGAGAGGTCATGCGAAAGTATGTCGCTGAGAGTTTGGCAAAGGGTCATATTAGACCATCTAAGTCTCCAGTGGCTGTAGGTTTGTTCTTCGTGAAGAAGAAAGATGGATCACTGAGACCGTGTTTGGATTTCCGGGAGCTGAACCGTATTACAGTCCGGGATCCATATCCCCTGCATTTGATCTCTGATCTTTTTGATCAGATTGTTGGAGCCAAGGTGTTCTCCAAGTTGGATTTGAGAGGAGCATACAATCTGATCAGGATCAAGGAGGGGGATGAGTGGAAAACGGCCTTCAATATGCACGAGGGTCATTTTGAGAACCTGGTAATGCTTTTTGGGTTGACGAATGCGCCAGCGGTATTTCAGCGATTCGTCAATGATATTTTTCATCACTTGGTGGGGAGGTTCGTAGTAGTCTACCTAGATGACATTTTAATTTATTCTCCTGATCTGAAGACCCATCAGGATCATGTGAGACAGGTTTTGATGATCCTTCGGGAGAATAAGTTATACTCCAAATTGGAGAAATGTTTGTTTGCGGTGCAAGAGCTTCCATTCTTGGGATACATGCTTCCTGATTCCGGTTTTCGTATCTGGAGTGGAACCGACCGGAGAATCAGAAAGCTCTGATGCAGTTTTTGGGGTTTAAAAATTATTATAGAAAATGTATTTCTAATTATTCCACGCTAGTCAAACCTCTTACTGATATGACCAAGAAGGGCGCTGATGTCTGTCTGGTCGGATGAGGCATTGCAGGCCTTTTCGGCTATAAAGGAGCGTTTTGCGTCTGCTCCCATTCTGGTGCAGCCAGATGTATCTCAGCCATTCGTGGTCGAGGTTGATGCATCAGAGGTGGGGGTTGGGGCGGTGCTTTCGCAGAATCCTTCTCCTGGCAAGTGGGTCCCGTGTACCTTCTTCTCCAGGAAGCTCTCGGTCGCCGAGAGGAATTATGATGTTGGAGATAGGGAGTTGTAGGCGATCAAGTTGGCCTTTGAAGAATGGCGTCACTGGTTAGAGGGGGCTTCTCACCCCGTTACTGTGTATACAGAACATAAGAATTTGGCTTACCTGCAATCTGCCAAGCGTCTGAACCCTAGACAGGCCAGATGGTCATTGTTTTTTACCAGGTTCATTTCGTGGTTACCTTTCGCCCAGGGGTCAAGAACGTCAAGGCAGATGCCTTCTCTCGCAGCTTCCCTGGGGGAGGTGATTCAGAAGATCCAGCGCCAATTTTGGTGGATGGAGTGGTGGTATTGGTAGCTCAGGAGGGGGCTCCTGGTTCGTGTCCCCTAGGGAGGTTGTTTGTTCCTGAGGGCCTGCAATACAAGGTGTTCAAGGAACATCACAATACTGTTTTTGTTGGACATCCTGGTGGTAAGTCCACCTGTGATCTGGTGTCCCGGAGGTTCTGGTGGCCAGGGTTGCGTAAGAGTATTGAGAATTACGTGACAGCTTGTGAAACCTGCGCTCGGTCAAAGGTTGCTCATACTCGACCGACTGGTTCACTTCTTCCATTGTCTATTCCATCTCGTCCTTGGACGCATTTGTCCATGGACTTTATTACGGACCTACCGAGTTCCTCCAGGAGAACAGTGATTTTGGTGGTAGTTGATCGTTTCAGTAAAATGGCTCACTTTATACCACTAACAATTCTGCCTAACGCTAAGACTCTTGCGCAGATTTTTGTGGATAATATTGTGAAATTGCACGGTATTCCTTCGGATGTGGTCTCTGATAGGGGCACGCAGTTTGTCTCCAGGTTTTGGAGGGCGTTCTGCTCTCGACTTGGCATTCAACTTTCTTTCTCGTCGGCTTTTCATCCACAGTCGAATGGTCAGACAGAGCGTACCAATCAAAACCTGGAGACCTACTTGAGGTGCTTTGTGGCTGAGAATCAGGAGGACTGGTCCTCATTCTTGTCCTTAGCAGAATTTGCATTGAATAACCGTGGGCAGGAGTCCACGGGTAAGTCGCCATTTTTTGGCGCATATGGTTTCCATCCTCAGTTTGGTACCTTTTCTGGGTCTGGTTCCTCCGGGATGCCAGAGGAGGAGAGATTCTCTTCTGCCTTATCCTCTATCTGGCGGAGGATTCAAGGGAATTTGGAGAGGATGGGTGAGAGGTATAAACGAATAGCTGACAGGAGACGTGTGACTGGTCCGGACCTGTGTGTGGGTGATCTGGTGTGGTTGTCCACTATGAATATCAAGTTGAGAGTGCCATCTTGGAAACTGGGTCCAAGATTTGTTGGTCCGTATAAAATTTCTGCGGTGATCAATCCGATGGCGTTTCGACTGGATCTGCCGCAGACTTAGAGGATCCATGATGTCTTCCACAAGTCTTTACTAAAAAAATATGTTAAACCGGTGGTACCATCGCCATTGCCTCCTCCTCCTGTTCTAGTCGAGGGAAACTTGGAGTTCGAGATCTCCAGTATTCTCGACTCGAGAGTTCTGCGGGGTTCCCTCCAGTACCTGGTGCACTGGAGGGGATACGGTCCTGAGGAGAGGATGTGGGTTCCGGCATCAGATGTCAACGCCAGCCGACTGGTGAGGGCCTTTCATAGGTCCCATCCGGATAAGGTTGGTCCAGGGTGTTCGGAGGTCACCCGTAGAAGGGGGGGTACTGTCATGCCCCACTCTGACGATGTGCGGAGGTCGGCCAGGATAGCAGCACGAGTTTAGTATTTGTTTTGGTGGAGTCATTAGTTTAAATGGTCTCCAGCTAAGTGCTCTGAGCGGATTATACTGATCATTTTGGTCTGGGAAGTTTGGGGGGAAGGTTGGCTGTCAGTTCCTGCTCTCAGAAGATAAGTGTCATTTCTTGTTTGGTTGTTGGTGTCATCTATCCCATCCAGGTTCTGTGCGAGCAGGCTGCTCCTATCTCCCCACTTCACCATCTCAGGGAGTTCAGGGTTTTGTCAGTTCAGGCTGGAGGACACAGCACACCTATCTTCAAGGTCTGTCTGTGGGCTGAGCAGTGCAGGGAAAGAGGTCAGGGAATAACTAGGAGGTGACCCTTCCCCGTTCTCTCATCCAGAGCCTGGTTGGGGTGTTATCTTTTATACTGTGCACGTCTGCCGTGACACACGGGGACGTGCAATCGGCCCCAGATTATCTAGTCACCAAAGTGGCAGCAGGCCCTCGCCCATAATGTTTTAGGTGGTCAGATCAGCAGGCCATTGCTCCAAATGTTTTTGAGGGTCACCAGCAGGCTTTCACCTACAATCTTTTACAGTGTTAGCTCACCTGCAGGCCCTCACCTAATTATACCTAATAGGTAATTTGCGAGCATGCTGCCTTGCTTGAATGTAGTAGCCATAGCTGTTTCTCAGGCTCCCTCTGCGGAATCGAACCATGATTCCCCCGTTACCAATGGTCTACATGGTTTAGGCTGAAAATAACATTGAAAGTTGATAGGGCAGACATCCGAATGGATCGTCGCCATCACGGGGATGTGCGATCGGCCCCAGTTTTTCTAGGGTCACCAAAGCGGCAGCAGGCCCTCTCCCATAATGTTTTAGATGGTCAGATCAGCGGGCCCTTGCTCCAAATGTTTTTGAGAGCCACCAGCAGGCCATCAATCATAATTTCTCAAGGCTGTGTATGATGCCCTCCTTTATGTGTAACAAAGGGTGTATTGGAGTGCCAGTTCCTTGTAATTTTTGGCAGCCTGTTCACTTAGTGCATAGGCTTTATGAGTGTAGGAGTCCCACTACCTGAACAATTGTACCACAATGTGAATGAGGCCCTCCTTTATGTGATATACAGGTTGTATCGGAGTGCCTCTTCCTTGTAATTTTTGGCAGCACTTGCCCTTTATATACAAGTAAATATACAGGAAAGAATTTCCTCTAAAATCGATTTTATCTTCGGTTTGGTGCGTATTATTGTCAGTCTGTAAAAGTGGCGTACTACTCGGACAACATTGTTCCCAGCAGCGACCTGGGAGTCCAAGATGCATCCAGACATCCTCCCCATTACTGGTTTAATGATCGGGTTCTCCCATTGACTTTCATTATACTCGGCCAGAGCACCCAAGCACTTTGGTGCTCGATCAACACTATTCTTTACCAGTATTAACTGATGGCACTAAACATAGAATCTATTAACTGTGAAAGCCCAGCCACAGTGTTCCCCACTCTTAAAAGTTTTTCAGGTATTTTGTTATTACTCTTGCTATTGGCGAACTAAACAATCAATTGGTGTAACCGTATAGATTAATGTTCAGTGAATCGAATTCGACAAAGTGGAATTTGATCAGAATTTCGGGAAAAATTCAATTAGCTGCTAAGTCGAATTTCCTTGTGCTTCGTGGTAACAAATCAATTTTACTTGAAATGGGGTAAAAAACACAAAAATAATCATATACCTTATCCGTTTGAGCATGAAGAGCTGGCCACCACCATCTTGATTGAAGATCTCACACGAAATCCCAAGTACGGTGACGTCACGACACTCACCGACGTGATGATGTCATCATGGGCCGCACTAGTTATTGGGGAGTCCACCTTGTTTAATAGATTAGCAATTCTATTAGGCCTTAATTCTCAAATTGGGGTGAATAAGCTGTCTACGGTACTTCTACTGTTAGCAGGGTGTTCATATGAACATTGAATAACTTATTTTACATATACAGTTAGTGTTACAGGACAGTATGTCCAACAGACAGTAGCCAGGACCCACCAAAGTAATAGGCAGTGGCAAAAATGTTGCTGGAGCTGAAAGAAGTAGCAGCAGAAGAAGGGGAGGGTGCTCTGTCTTCCTCATATGAAGGGACCTTAAGTGTCAGAAATTGAATTCACAATCAAGTCCTTGTATGTAGCATTATAAATCTGGCTATGCCAGCCATTTGAAAGGTGCTATATATTAGCTTCCTGAAAAGCCAATGAATGGATGCAGTAGTGCACTATGGTGGTGTGGCTATGGTCAGGATGTCAAAATTCTAATCCACAGGGGATCAGCACTGGAATGGAGCAGCAGTGAATAATTGTGATGGCCCATTCAGGGCCATCCTTTCCTAAAAATCTAATTCTTCATCAGCTGCACCTAGAAAACGCAATCCTTCCCAAAGATAAACAGCTACCTACCTGACTGGAATGATATCTATTACACTTGTTTTCTTGACTAAAACTAGTTTTCATAGCATATTATCTGTCTGAAATACACAAATGAGGCCACAGTTGTCTAAGTAACTTTGATACACTTGTGATGTCACAGAAGACAGCTTCTCACTTGACTGAAACCCTCTTGTGATATTACAACTGCTTACTTTATAGAAACACAGCTGTTATGTCTCAGCAGCCTGCTGACTAAACTCTGTTTATGATGTCATGATTTACTTGACAGAAAGCCTCTTGGGATGTCATAGAGCATACCTGCAACCCAGTTGTGGTGTTACAGAAGATTTCCTTCCTGAAACTGTAGTTTATAAGATAGGGCCAGGTGCTATCCATAGTACTCAGTATATTGGGCAGACTAGATGGGCCAAATGGTTCTTATCTGCCGACACATTCTATGTTTCTATGTTTCTATGTTATCCATGTGCAGACACCATCAACAATGGACCCCTTTCAAGAACTTTACATGAGTTTCTGGATTTCCAAATGATAGTTTGATAACAATACTAGCATTAGACCACTTCATTCATGACTCTCCAGAATATCCCTCACCACTGTGCCAATCCACCAGGATTTCTCAGTGATCCGCAAGGGAGGCACATGGGGGGGTAGGTAGGACTAGTGGTTGTGGCCCTGAAAGGGGTAGGAGTACTCACAGTTCTCAGTGGTAATGCCCACTCCAGCACTCCGTAGGGCTGTGCACTGATAGGAAGGCTTTCTTCTGTTGGGTCATACCATAGTATTAAGGTTCCTGCCTGGTTGTAGTTGGGGTTTTCTTGATAGTGATCAGTTGACATGGTGCATTGTAGGAGGGTGGTCTAAGGGCCGGCAGGTGTATGGTGGAGTTAATAACAAGGCTGAATCATAGCTTGCTGCTTTTCCAAGGCTGCTATTTCAAGTGCTGCTGTTATAAGTGCATTGGAGATATTCAGGAGACTAACAGTCTAACTCAGAGTTTTTCCACTGTAGCAGATCTTCAGTGGTGTTTCTGGTGAATACTCAGACACTGTTTCAAAAGAGGTAAGGAATTTGCTAGACACAGTATCTCTATTGTCTGATTGCAAATGAGCATAGGCAAGTAAGGTGTTAATTTGCTGTTGGGGGAGGAGCCTTTGTGGGAGTGTGTGTATATATATCCACACAGTATTAGCTTGCTAATCATAGCTTGCTGCTTTTCCAAGGCTGCTATTTCAAGTGCTGCTGTTATAAGTGCATTGGAGATACTCAGGAGGTAATCTGGAGGTGGATACAATCTAAACAAGTAAGATTTGTTTGTTTAAAATCTTTCCCCTCTTTACAATGGCAGATCTGGTTCTGTGCAGGAATTGTTGTGCTTTTATTTCAGGTTTCACTCTTCAAAGGTTTGGATACTGTCTGATCTGTAGACAGCTCTCCATAATGCAGCAGGAAATTACCTTTTTGAAATATGAAATTTTTAAATTAACCACTAAACAAACTCAGGCTTAGAACATTGCAATGCCACTGCCACAGAGGCCCCCTAGAAATGTAAGATGGGTTACTGTAGGTTCAGGTAGACTGAGAGTTGTGGATAGAAGCATGTCCCACAGTCTGTAGCTCTCCATAATTCATTTGCAGCACTTTCAGAGTGCAAGAGCAACATGGAGGATGGCTCAAGCACAGTGGGTGAGAAACAATCATCTCCCATGCCTAAATTATGTAAGACTGCAGCCAAAGACAAAAAGGAGAAGGTGAGGATTGATAGTAAGCAGCTGTTGGTGGGCGATTCCATCATAAGAGGTGTGAAGTTTGAGGAGAATGGTGTTGTGAGATGTCTCCCTGATGCTACCACTAGCAAGGATAGACGACGGATCCTAAATATTGTTAGGCAAGCAAAGCAGGAAAGGGAAGTGGATGTTATTCTCCATCTTGGGACAAACGATCTGGCTTGCAATGAGGTTTCAAAGGTGAAAGAAGCTTTTCATACACTTGGAAAGGATATATGGGAGGTTGCATGAACTGTTTCATTCTCGTCAGTTTTGCCTGTGCATAACCTTCAGCATGACAGGAAGATGCGCATTAAGGAATTCAATGTATGGCTTGGTGAATGGTGTCTGAACCAAGGGTTTGGCTTTGTGTCTCATGATAGCTCTTGTTGGAATGGAAAAGAACTGTACAAGAAAGATGGTTTGCATCTTTCTCTCAAGGGAACGAATGTCCTCGGTGAACAGTTCCAAGTATTTGCTAAGAAGCATTTAAACTAGGAAAGGGGGGCAAAAGAGTGATAATCCAGCAGTCCGACTGCCCCCCGGAACAATGCCAGAAGAGGCCAGTAGCACAAAGGTTAATAAATGACAAGCTCAGAGTCTTGTCTACAAATGCTCGCAGTCTAGGGAATAAGATCAATGAGCTTGAGGCTATAATGGCATCTGAGAATATGGATGTAGTGGCTGTTACTGAGACGTGGTTCAAGGGGAGTAATGACTGGGATATATCAATACCAGGGTTCTCTCTATACAGGAAAGACAGAGAAGGCAAGAAGGGGGGAGGGGTGGCCCTGTATGTGAAAGATAGCATAAAATCTAATTTGATACAAGTTAGCGAGAACAATTTAGAGTCAGTTTGGGTTACCTTGCAGCTTGATAATCATAAGGTAACTCGTGTAGGTGTTATATATAGACCACCTACCCAAGTCAAAGAATTAGATGATCTACTAGTTGAGGAAATAGCTAAAATGACATTGAAGGGGGAAGTTATCATTATGGGAGACTTCAATCTTCCAGATGTAAACTGGAAAACCAAAATAGCTAGTTCTGCCAAGAGTACAGATATTCTAAATTCCCTAATGGGATTATCTCTACAGCAAGTAGTGGAGGAGCCAACCCGGAAGGAGGCCATTTTAGATTTAGTATTCACAAATGGGAATTTGGTATCTGATATTACTGTAGGGGAAAGCTTGGGATCTAGTGATCACCAGTCAGTGTGGTTTACTATAAGTACAGTGACTGAGTCACACCACACAAAAACAAAAGTTTTAGATTTTAGAAAAACTGACTTTTCTAAAATTAGATTAGTGGTATACGAGTCCCTATCAGACTGGAACAGTTTAATTGGAGTCCAGGAGAAATGGGACTACTTAAAAGTGGCACTATTAAAGGCAACAGAAGATTGCATTAGGCTTGTCAGTAAAAGCAAAAAAAGGAAGAGACCACTGTGGTACTCAGCAGAAGTGGCCAAAATCATTAAAAACAAAAAGATAGCATTTAGGAATTATAAAAAAAAAAAAAAAAAAACGAGGATGACAGACAAATTTATAAGATTAGGCAGAGAGAGGCCAAACAAGTTATAAGAGCTTCTAAAGCACAGGCAGAAGAGAAATTAGCTCAGTCAGGGAAAAAAGGTGATAAGGCATTCTTTAGATACATAAATGAAAAAAGGAAACTAAAACAAGGAATTACCAAATTAAAAACTAAAGAAGGAAGGTTTATGGAAGAAGATAAAGAACTAGCTGACTGCCTCAATGAATACTTCTGTTCAGTTTTTACAAAGGAAAATTAAGGAGAAGGACTTCAGTTGGGAAAGAAGACTAATGAATCTTTTGACGCATGTGTCTTTACAGAGGAAGAGGTTCTAAGTCAACTGTCTAAAATTAATACAAATAAGTCACAGGGGCCTGATGGGATACACCCAAAGCTATTAAAAGAGCTCAGCGGTGAACTAGCAAAACCATTAACAGATTTATTTAACCAATCACTGGCAACAGGAGTCGTCCCAGAAGATTGGAAATTAGCAAATGTTGTGCCCATTCACAAGAAAGGTAGTAGGGAGGAATCGGGCAACTATAGGCCAGTAAGCCTGATATCAATAGTGGGGAAATTAATGGAAACCATACTTAAGGAGAGGATTGTGGACCATCTAAAATCCCATGGATTGAAAGATGATAAACAGCATGGGTTTACGTCAGGGAGATCATGTCAAACTAATCTTATTGATTTTTTTGATTGGGTGACTAAAATAATAGATGGAGGAGGTGCAGTAGACATCGCTTATCTAGACTGTATTAAGGCTTTTGATACTGTCCCACATAGAAGGCTTATCAATAAAGTGCAGTCATTGGGCTTGGACTCCCATATTGTTGAATGGATTAGGCAGTGGCTGAGGGACAGGCAACAGAGGGTTGTAGTCAATGGAGTATATTCAGACCAAGGTCTTGTTACCAGTGGGGTACCTCAGGGATCTGTTCTGGGACCCATATTGTTTAATATCTTTATCAGCGAATTTGCAGAAGGCCTCAATGGTAAGGTGTGTCTTTTTGCTGATGACACAAAGATTTGTAACAGGGTTGATGTTCCTAGAGGGATACACCAAATGGAAAAGGACTTAGGAAAACTAGAGGAATGGTCAAAAATCTGGCAACTAAAATTTAATGTTGATAAGTGCAAGATAATGCACCTGGGACGTAAAAACCCAAGAGCAGAATATAAAATCAGTGATACAGTCCTAACCTCAGTATCTGAGGAAAGGGATTTAGGGATCATTATTTCAGAAGACTTAAAGGTAGGCAGACAATGTCACAGAGCAGCAGGAAATGCTAACAGAATGCTTGGGTGTATAGCAAGAAGAATTACCAGTAGAAAGAGGGAGGTGCTCATGCCGCTCTACAGAGCACTAGTGAGACCTCATTTGGAGTATTGTGCTCAGTACTGGAGACCATATCTCCAGAAGGATATTGATACTTTGGAGAGAGTTCAGAGAAGAGCTACTAAACTGGTACATGGATTGCAGGATAAAACTTACCAGGAAAGATTAAAGGACCTTAACATGTATAGCTTGGAAGAAAGACGAGACAGAGGGGATATGATAGAAACTTTTAAATACATAAAGGGAATCAACAAGGTAAAAGAGGAAAGAATATTTAAAAGAAGAAAAACTGCTACAAGAGGACATAGATTTAAATTAGAGGTGCAAAGGTTTAAAAGTAATATCAGGAAGTATTACTTTACTGAGAGAGTAGTGGATGCATGGAATAGCCTTCCTGCAGAAGTGGCAGCTGCAAATACAGTGGAGGAGTTTAAGCATGCATGGGATAGGCATAAGGCCATCCTTCATATAAGATAGGGCCAGGGGCTATCCATAGTATTTAGTATATTGGGGCAGACTAGATGGGCCAAATGGTTCTTATCTGCCGACACATTCTATGTTTCTATGTTTCTATGATGGGTTGTAACAAATAAAGTGTCTTTACTGAATTGATGATGAGGGTTGCAGTACAAGTAGCAGAAATAGCACAATTCAGAGGTATTACACAGGCAGTATTTTCATCAATGGCCATATGTAGGTAGTGGCAGTTGTAGTACTCCCAGGCTCTCACTCTCACTAAAATACTTCATATACACTCCAAATAGCTATATATGTGCTGTCTTCTTCCCATTAACTTTTTCTGCAGCTCCCAGGTTGAGAGGTGCAGATTCAAGATCTAGGTGGTTAATTTGTATCAAAGTGTGGCAAGGGCTAGAGTAATATGCCCTCTTCACAACAGCAAAGTCTTTTGCCTTAAACTGGCTATACATCACTTATTTTAACTCGCATGGCCTTGATGTGATGTTAGGTCTTCTAAGGTGGCCTGTCTCCATCTTTCAGGAGTACTCTGGTTTTGAACTTGTTTCTTAGGCAGGTGAAGACTCAGCGATAAAGGTTTTCTGAGCTGGAGGCCTGGTCTGAAAGTCTCTCTCTCATGTCCTGCAGCTCTTCTCAGACTAGACTCACTAACTAGAGGCAGACCTGGGTCCATCATCCTGGAAATGACCAGTAAACTAATTTTAAGCATGTAACTGCCTATACATTTGCCACTGGGTTTACAAAATGCATAGAACCATAACTGCTTTACCAATAAATCACAGTATTTAACTTGGTAATTTTGAATTCTTTTTCAGCAGTAATTAACCCTTTGCAGCGCCCCACTGGGGTACTGCAATTGTGAAATATGGATAAGAAGTTGTTCCTTGAAGGAAAGTTGTCCCTTGCATGCAATCTAATAGATGGTAGGATCCACATTATTTCTATAAAAATAATTTGTCACTTCTTCTGATATGTCTGTTTTAGTAAATACTTTTTCCATGAAATAAAAATTCTGGAGATTTTCTTTTTTAAAATAAAACTGCAGTGTACTGTTCCTCTGCAATTTATTATAAAAAAATGTATTAATAAATTAACTGGGTGCTACCACTCCTGAACAGCATGACGGTGTGTAAGTTCACAATCCCAACTGGTAGAACCCAGCTGTTAACTTATCCATACATTTTCTAGGAGAAATAACAGAGGAACAACAAAATGTAGAGATTTAAGGTAAGTTGTCTGTCCATGGAGAATGAAGTATTTAGTAACAGTCATGTTAGGAGCCCTGACAGGTCCTTTTTAGGTTAGCAGAGGGTTCTCTTGACTGCAGACCCACTGTGCAGCTACACAGGTCGCATATGGAATGTGTTACCCTATAAAGCAGGTTATTATGGTACACTTACAAGCTGCAGCTATCACGTCAAAGAAGACAACACCTGTGGAGTCTGAACACGGTTAGTGAGGAATGAAAAAGCTGCTTCAAAACGTATCTAGCCAATATAACTAACACTGCGGAGGGATATGCAACAAATCTGTTAACCCAATACAAGAGCTACATAAACCTGAAAAATCTATCCATTGTGTGTACTAAACAAATTCTGTATAAGCAAGTGGAATCAAGTGGTGTGATCGCAAGTTAATACTCATCTTTTGCAAATAGACTGTTGGCAAACTACTGTTAGCCCACAGCACTTCAAATTACAAGATTCTGTGCAACCTTTCTTTGGAGAATCAGAAGAATCAGAGATCCAACTACTGGCCTCCGCAGTACTGAGGTGCACACTACACACACATTAACTTCACAGACATCTGGCCTGGAAATTTTGTGTCTGCTTAAAGTACTAGAACTGCAACTTCTTCCCGCTCATGCCAGGTCTAAAGTTGTGGGCATGGCATGGGCAGAGAAGAGGACGGGCCGGGAGCTAGGAAGCTGTCTTACATTTAGAAGTGGCAGAGGATCCGCTGCAGTTTTGACGAGGCCGGCACCTCTTCATAACTTCGGGGGAACCACCGCCAGCTTAGGAGTTTATCAAGATCGGCGTCTGAAATGCCAGTCTTAATAAACGTGTATATAGCCTATTGGGCTATACATTGTTGTGGATACCTCTTGGGCCTAGCAGTGAAGCAATAGAGACATTTCTGGACTTGAATTTGAGGTACAACGCACAATGCTCAATATTATAAGTCATTTATATACTTAAGGCTACTTTCACACCTGCGTTCGGGTGTCCGCTCGTGAGCTCCGTTTGAAGGGGCTCACAAACGCATCCGTCCAGCCCTAATGCATTCTCAGTGGACGCGGATCCGCTGAGAATGCATCAGTCTGCCAGCGTTCAGCCTCCGCTCTGCTCAGCAAGCGGACACCTGAACGCTGCTTGCAGTGTTCGGGTGTCCGCCTGGCCGTGCGGAGGCAAGCGGATCCGTCCAGACTTACAATGTAAGTCAATAAGGGCGGATCCATTTGAAGATGACACAATATGGCTCAATCTTCAAACGGATCCGTCCCCCATTGACTTTCAATGTAAAGTCTGGACGGATCCGTTCAGGCTACTTTCACACTTAGAATTTTTTTCAAACTATAATGCAGACGGATCCATTCTGAACGGATACAAACGTCTGCATTATAGGAGCGGATCCGTCTATGCAGACACCAGACGGATCCTCTCTGAACGCTAGTGTGAAAGTAGCCTAAGTGGGTATTCTGGTTTCATGAACTTGATGACCTATCCTAAGGATAGGTCATCAGTTTCAAATCGGTAAGGGTTCCAACTCTCTGTAGACGTGGCGATCAGCTGTTTCAAGCAGAGGCGTATCTAGTGAAAATGGCGCCTATGGCAAGCACTGAAACTGCGCCCCTGTCAAAATATTTTAAACCCATCTTTCAGATAACCTTAACAAAAAAAAAAACAGCTGACAAATCTTCAAGTCAAACTCTTTAATCTTCCAATTAAAGTTTTTGTTGCCTAAAATTAATGTTTGTAAGGTAGAAAAACAGAATAGTGTAATGATTCTGTTAAAAAACGAGTAAATACTTATTAAATTCCTTCATCTATATCACCTCCGGCGTTCTAGTTTCTGTTCTCTCATTCACTTCCTGGCTTGCGGCGCTCGTTCATGTAAGAACTACATTTCCCAGTATGCATTGCAGCACGCATAGTAATTCACATCTCCTTGATGTCTCTAACACGTAGAGAGCGTCCTGCCACACAGATGTAGTTCCCAGGAGGGGGTGAGCGCGTTACTGACCACCGCAGTAAAGCCTCCCTTCACGGTGGTGAGTAACAATCAGACAAGCAGGAAGTGAACAGAACAGAGAAGAAATAGAGCAACTTCTGAGCAAAAACAAACAATGAGGAAGTGAAAAGAGGAATGTCTGCAGGTAAAGGATGCTTATTATGAACATTTTTTTTTTCCTTTACAACCCCTTGGATTGGCACTACATAAAAATTAGAACTGCACCCTCCTTGCTTTTACTGATGCAAACTGGTCTATGATCTGCTCAAAGTCAGTTTTTTCTGTTTCTTCTCTTTCTACACTCAGCAGAGCAAGATCACAGAGTCTGTCTTGACCCATGGAGGCTCTCAAATATGAAAGTATTAGTTTTAACTTGCTAAATGATCTCTCACAGCTGGCGATGGAAACTGCAATAGTTAGCATTATCTGAATAGCAATGCGAAGATTGGGGAAGACACTCTCATCTCCATATTGAACAATAAATTCGAGAAGCTCTTTAGGTCTTGATATTTTCATGTTGGCACGACTTAATAGCAACATTCTGCAATCCAAAATTTCTTCATATAGCTGCTGTCCATCAACATCAGAGCTGTAGAATTCTGCCAAATTTTCACACTTCTTTTTTAGGTCGTTATTGTAGGCACCGGAACACAGTCCCCCAACATCGAGAAGGAACCCAAACTTGGCGTCAGTGTCATGCAAACGGGTGAACCTTTCATCCATTTCTCTGTGAAGGCGGTCGAGTGTTCCCTTCATGACTCTTTCCATCTCCTCCTTGGCTGATAACCCAACATCTCTTAAGTTCTCACCAGGCATTTGTTTCTTTCGTCTCCGACGTCTTTCAACTTCAATATTCCAGTCTTGACAGAGACTGAGTCCTTCTTCGAGTGACTCACTGACTAAAACTTCTCTGTCATCATCAAAATGATCTCGGAGGGCTTTCAAATCCAGGGCAGCATCGTGAAAGTTCATGCTAGGATCCTGCAGCCTCTTTTGAATACGGTCGATGCAAATGAGTACTTTGTTCCAAAATCCTAGCAAAGTCAGAAAATCGTAACTCAACATGCGGTTACACAGCTGTCTTGCATCACTTCTTGTTTCACTGGTCTCGTTTTCATTATCTGTCATGTCTTGGAGAACTTGAACTATCTCCTCAAAGTAGTTGTTGACAGGCTTCACTGCTTCTGTCCTTGCACTCCACCTTGTTTCAGACTCTGACTTAACAACCATAGGCACAGCGTTTTTGAGTTTTTCCCATCGCTGTGTTGAACGAGAGAAGAACACATAGAGAGCTTCGATTGTACCAAAAAATGTGACCATCATTGTATCCTGCTTGGCTGCATGTACACCCACCAAGTTGAGTGAGTGATTGTTGCAATTCACAAACACTGCCAGGTTGTTTTTCTCACTTATTCTTTGATGAACACCACTTTTGTGTCCAGCCATCACAGCAGCGTTGTCATAGCACTGTGACCGACAATCCTGTAGCTCTATTCCGTCCTTCTCTAGCTGTTTCAAGATGTCTTCAACCAAGCTCTCAGCATCCTTCTGGCTTATCTGAATAAATCCAAGGAAGGACTCTCTAACACGGACAATTTTGCTCTCAAAATCAACCTCCACGTACCTCACTACTTCTGACATCTGCTCACGGTGTGCATGATCAGGAGTCGAATCAAACATGAGACCATAGTACTTGGCCTTATGAATACTTGTCAGTAAACTTTGGCGAACAGTAGATGCCATCATGTGAATGAATTCATTCTGAACACCTGGTGAAAGATAAGATGTGGATCCAGGATGACTTTCCACATGACTGAGGTGTTCTTTCATGACAGGGTCAAAGATGGCCAGTAGTTTCAGTAGGCCAAGGAAATTTCCCACGTTGAAGTCATCATCCAGCTGAAGTGACTCCCTATGTCCTCGCAAAGCCAGGTTCTGAGTCGCAAGGAATTTTATGCAATGAAGGATTCTCCTCAAGATATCACGCCACTTCTGCTTTTCCTTCTCAATCTGTGACTGAAGTTCCACGTCAATAACTCCTCTGTTTTCAGCTAAATTTCTTTCCATTTCTTTCCACTGTGCAAAGCACTCCCGATGATTCTTAGCATTTTCATGAACACTAATCCTTTCAGGTGCTTTCCATTGGCTGAATCCACTTTCCTGCTCCAATGAGGATTGATGGTCTGACCGGGAATATAGAAGACAACAGATACAAAATGCAGACTTTTTAAAAGGGGAATAGACCAGCCAAGAGCGGGTCACTTCCTCACCACGACCATTTCCCAATTTCCTCTTGAACCAAGTTTTGTTCATTGAGCGGTTACTTGTTGGTAGGAAAGGCCCCTCACTGTTTTGGAAATACTTTGAACCCAGCTTTATTATTTCTGTTCTTAATGCATCAGGCAGAATTGCTTTTCCAGATTCCTTGTTGAACTTCAGAAGTCCAATGTCATGGTGTTCAATAACTTCTGGTAAGACAGTTTGAGGCTCTTCAACACCATCAAATTCACCAGGTTCAGTATCGTCAGTTTCAATCTCATCAATAAACACAGAATTTCCGCCACCATCGTCTTCCCCTCCTGTCATGTTCATGTTCTCTCTGGCCTCCTCACTTCTAATCTCATCATACTCAGATTTATCTGACTTGACTTCGTCCTCGGCTTGTGATGCATTTTTACTTGATCCACCTTCAGATTCTAATAAACATGTAGCAGGTGCAGGGGACTCCATGGAAGGTGTCAAACAACTTGTTCCAGGCTTTTCAAAGAAGGTCATGAAGAACTTGCTTGACTTCTTGGCTTCCTCCGCCTCCAACTTTCGTCTCTTCCGTCCTTCAGCTCCACTTTCCTTCTTCTTCGTCAAGAAAGCTTTCATGGTTTTGCAATACACCTGAAAATTGATAGAAGTGGGCTGTCAGGGCTGGTGCTCTCCACTTCTATCACTGGGCTCTCCAATTTTTTTCTTTAGTAATTTTAAAGAAGAACACATACACACACTAATATATATATAAACGACTTACACTTTTCACTGACAATGACCCATACACATGCTCTCAGATACACATGCTGACTGTGGCACACACACACAATGGCCCGTGGGCACACAGTGATATAAAAAAAATCACTGATGATGCCAACTCACACTCATTAATAACAATTGGTGCACACAGTAACTCATACAAAAACAATGACACACACTAACACACAATCAAGGAACAGGGAGGGACACTGGTGACAGATGGAGAGGGACGCAGTGTGATGAGGACAGAGAGGATTGTTGACGTCCTAGGCGAAACCTAATTTTGCCGATCCCCTGGCTCCAGTAATATCAGCACCCATAAATGCGGTAACGGTACCCATAGATGCAGTAAAATCAGCACCCATAAATGCGGCCTTACCAGCACCAATAAATGCAGTAACATCAGCACCCATAATTGCAGTAACATCAGCACCCATAAATGCAACCTTACCAGCATCCATAAATGCGGCCTTACCAGCATCCATAAATGTGGCCTCACCAGAACCCATAAATACAGTAACATCAGCGCCCATAATTGCAGTAATATCAGCACCCATAAATGTGGCCTCACCAGAACCCATAAATACAGTAACATCAGCACCCATAAATGCAGAGGAATCGTGCGGTGTATGGGCACTTAGCAGGAGGGAGAGAGTGGCCTCCATGGGGGCGGATCATGTGGTGTACGGGCACAGCACTGGGCAGAACCGCAGAGTGGAACGGAACATCAGAGACAAGTGACTGTGCACAGTGGAACACACACAGGTCACACTCACTGGCAGTGGCACTGTGATGATCAGGGACACGCAGCAGTGCAGGGGATGTTTCCTCAAACTTTTACCGCATAGGAAATATTGTAAAAATAAAACCCATGAAACTTTATTTTTTTAATTCCACCCTATTTTGAATATTTTTCCTGCTTCCCATTACGTTGTATGAAACTGTAAGTGGTGTCATCAGGAAGTACAACTTGTTCTGCAAAAAAAATTGTACAGCTATGTGAATTGAAAAATAAAAAGTTATGGCTTTGGGAAGGTTGGGAGTAAAAAACAAAAATAAAAAAATTGAAAATTGCCCGGTCGTTAAAAGGTTATTACAGAAACAAATAGTGGAATATTGTATTATTTGACATGCCCTTAAAATATCCCCATGTGAAGTTGCCTGTTCAGGGTCCTGGTAGATAAGCAAAGTAGTAGAACCTACTGTACAGATGTTTGCTGTAGCTCAGTTAGGGAATTCTGAATTGCACTTCAAACTGTAGAAGTTTTGTGGTGGTTTCTTACTTTTTAAATCGATTGTTTTCAAAATGTAAGTCTTTTTTCACAGGCATTTTCTTTTACACATCCCTACAGAAAAAGAAAAACACCTGAAAAATGCCCCACAAACACCTCATAAATTAGAATTTTTTTTCACAGGCCCAATAAACTAATGATGGAGTAGTACTGGAGGATCATTGTTGTGTGCCAGTCGTGCCCGTGCTGTTATTTTGAATGTGGCCTGTGATCCGCAAATGACGATCCACACTGCACAAAAGTAGTGCATGCAATACTTTATTGTGGTGCAGAGGCACGGACAGAAAACCCACGGAAGCACTCTGTAGAGTACACACTGTATCTTCCAGATTGCAGTTGCAATACGGCATGGCCAGCACACATTCATGTGCATGAGCCCTTAAAGGGGCATTCCCATGCCAGATATCCATTACTTAAATCGGAACACCTGTCATATGTTACAGCCAGATATGGCAGAGGTTATGGAAACAGCTGAGCTCGCTGTGCTACTAATATGGGAGTTATGGAAACAGTGTTGGTCAGGTATTCCCTCAACCCTGACCACCTCTAGCCATCGTATGTGACAGGTATTCCAATCTCAGCCATAAATGTCTGAAATTGGAGTACCATTTTAAGGCTAACAACAATTACCAGAGCATAGCATGATTATATCTACTACATGCAAGAGGCAGAGAAGAAGAACCTTGGTTATAGAATAGTATAGTATAGTTTCTCTTGTGTCCAACCTCATACACAGCATATTAGGCTAATCATGCACAATAATTTGTATTACAGCAGGAAACTTTATGCTTGTCAGCTAATGTGGTAAAATTCTGAGGATGCAAGTTTTTGGAAACATCTACACTACAAAAAAAAAGCTAGAGAAAACCCCTAATTTGGCTCTGGTTTTTGCTACATTTACATTTATTTTGCTGGACACCAATGACTATAATGAGATCAGGCGGGTTTCCAGCATAAATGCCTGCTTTCTGCTGGACAAATACTGCTGCATGCAGGAATATTTGTACACCAGATCACATTATAATCAATGGGTATCCGGTGGTGCCCTGCGTTGTTTGGCTATGCCAGATATGGTAATTCTGGTCATCTGATAGAATAGAATAATGCCTCAAGTCAACGGAGATGTGGACGTAGCCGTAGACACTTTCAGGGGCACCTCATCCAGGATATAACTGGCATAATGTATTGGCTGGTTATCTTTACTTGCCTGCCAGCCAGTCTGAAGTGACACAGTGCACACTGACCAGTGGACTCAGTCTGTCTTCTGCCGCGGCGCCGCCTCCTGCTCCTGGCAATCTTCTGCTGGCTCTGACTCCCACACTCCGCACTGTGTTTCCCGCCTGGAAAGTGGGCGGAGCCGGCCGGAGCCTGGCCAGTCAGACTGTCTAGTTGTTAACAGTTAACTAACCAACACAGTAGTGCGCCCGCCGCGACGACCGCACAAATGAATCATCAGGGCCGGGCGGGCGCACGCACTAAACAGCTTTCTGCCTCAGACTCTTGCCGGCCGTTGCGCGTCCTGAAAAAAACGCACAATATAAAAACTTTTCAGCCGGCGCCGGAGCGCCCCCTGCAGTTTGGCGCCTGGGGCAACAGCCCCCCTGGCCACCCCCCACGCTACGCCCCTGGTTTCAAGGGCCTTGACGCTCATGCAAGAGTTGCATCCTCTTCAACTTTCACCTGCACATTGTCTACCTTGTAGTGGTGGTGCAGTGTAATAACTGTCCATCCCATTATAGATATTTCAGCTAAGTTTATTGATTGTAGTCAGCCGATATATGGTAATTACACATTCTTTATAAATCTTGTTCAGCAATCCCAGGAGGCACGAGCAGAGGATGGGAATGGTAGTAGCCCTGGCAATAATAATTTGGCACACGGATCACAGTGGCAATCTTCACATCGATATGTCCTAGGGCTGTGCAGTGACTGGAAGGTGCACCCTTTCTTCTCTTGGGGCAAACCAAGATGTTGGGGCTACTGTCTCATAGGAATTGGGGTGCCCTTGGTGTTAAATGTTTTGACAGGGTGTGAGGCAGGACTACGAAAGCAGTGGCTGGCAGATGGTGATAGAGTCAGTGACAAGGCTAGTTGATATAAATGAATAAGTATCTCCTTACTAAAGTGCAGAATAGGAGTAGTACTGTAGTGCATCCAACAGTATCTAGGGACAATTCCAAGTAAATCCCAGTGTATTTCTTCCCCAACAGCAATGTGTGGATAGCAGCAGTGATGGGGATTGTGGTACTGCTTCACTCTGTCTTTCTAAAGTCTCTCTGCAGAACCTATGGCATGAGCAATTGAGGTTAGTAGATGTTTCTGTAATTCTCGGGATGAGCGGTACAGAATTAAGATACAGTTGTCCAAACATTCTGAAAGAATGGAAGGGTGTGTTAGTAATGATCCCTCTCACAGCAGCAAAGTCTTTTTCTGCCACAGACAAGTGCAATACCTTGCTGTCTGACGTCACTGCAAGGCTTTGCAGATTTTGGAATCTTCCTTTCTCTTTCTGGACTACTTTTGGATGAAGCAGCTTTAGCTGTAGATATCTCAGAGATTGAGGTTCTCTGAGCTCAGGCCTATTTCTGAGAAGTAAGCATATGTAAGTCCTTTCTCTTCCTCAGCTAAGCAAACACTCTCTACTTACTAACTAGTGGACTAACCCAGGTCCGTCTCCTTGCAACCTAAAAGGGGTTCAGTCAAGGTATTAACCCTGACTTATCCATACAATGCTGTTGGATGGACAAATACAGTAAATCTGAACAGTTTTACTGAACAATAAAATGTTTTAACAGTTAACCATTTGCAGTGACCATCTAAGGGGGCTCATATCCATTCAGACATAAAGTTCAGTTAGTGGTAAGGTGTATATAAGGTGTCATGGAACAGTTAACAACCACATTTAAAATTTTAGTATGGAGCCTGTTGATCAATTCTGATTTTTGCCTTTCCCTTCGATGCACCATTACTTTTTGCATGTTTTGTACTGTGACATCACTGCATTATTCCTGTACTGTAACACCATATGTGCATTATACTTGCATCTAACATCACTTTTTGCATCATTTCAGTGTTGTAGCATTACCATGTAGATTGTCCCTGTACGGTGACATCACTGGCATCACTGTGTATAGTAACCAACGCAGTGATATCAATGTGTGCACTATCCCTATATAGTAATGGACGAACATTGGCCGAGACGGTTCGCGAATGCGATCGCGATCAAATGTTCTTGAACTGCAAGTTCCCGGCGTGCCCCATTCACTTTAATGGTAGGCATACCTGAAAAACCTTCAGCTCATATTTGCAGCCACCAAATACTTAGTAGAAGTGCACAAATAGTCCCACAACATGGACAGTGACATATGTGTCTTAATCAGGGGACATTTTTATGCGTCTTCAGGGGAAATTCCCTGTCGGAGCCTAGAAATTTTTTATTTTATTGCCACGGGAGTACGGATCTTAAAAATTTGGCATTAACCTGACATAAAATAAATTCTTATTATGTGGCTCGAGGTACATTATGCGGTCAATGGATAAAATTTTACTGTAGGCCACTGGACTACAGGCCTCAAACATTAGGCATTCACCGGACAGAAAAGATCAAGTGATTATGTGGCCGGAGGTATATTACACGGTCAATGGATATAAATTTTACTGCAGGCCAGTACAAATACAGGTCAAATACATATGTTTATAAGGACTAAAAATATAAAATTGGATTAAAAACATTGGATTAAAATCCCCCCTCTTGAAAAAAAACCCTAATGATAATAGTTGAAATTCGGTAACACGTGGTTGTCAATTCCTCCGAATCCTCCGAGGCCGCAACAAATATTCATTCACTGTACAGAAAAGAAGAAGTAAGTATGTGGCTGGAGGTAGATTACATAGTCATTGGATATCAATTTTACAGCAGGCCAGTGTTCTACAGGCCTCAAAAATTATGCATTCAGCGTACAGAAAAGAACAAGTATGTGGCTAGAGGTAGATTACATGGTCATTGGATATCAATTTTACTGCAGGTCAGTGTATTACAGGCCCCAAAAATTATGCATTCACCGTACAGAAAAGATCAAGTGATTATGAGGCTGTAGGTCTATTAGATGGTCAATGGATATCAATTTTATTGAAGGCCAGTACAAATACAGGTCAAATACATATGTTTAAAAGAACTACAAATATAAAATTGGATTAAAAACATGGCTAACGAAATCCCCCCTCTTGAAAAAAACACTAATGATAATAGTTTAAACACGTGGTCGTCACAGGTGTTGAATTCCTCCAAGGCCCAAAACATTAGGCATTCAACGGACAGAAAAGGCCTTTTATGTCGCTGTATTTACCTAAGACAGGGACCATTATTTGTTCTTATTGGTGGCGGATATTTGTGGGCTGTCATGAGGAAATTCAATTAAACGTGGTCGACTCTCACATGTGTTGAATTCCTCCGAGATCCATGCCTCATTAATTTTTAGAAAAGTGAGGTAGTCCACACTGTCGTGAGCTAGCCGAGTGCGCTTATCGGTCATGATCTCCCCTGCTGCGCTGAACATCCTTTAGGACAGGACGAGGGGCAAGCCAAGAGCTCCATGGCAAATTATGCCAGCTCTGGCCACAGGTCAAGCCTGCACAACCAGTAGTCTAGGGGTTCCTCGCTTCTCAGAGTGTCTACATTGGCCGTTAACCCGATGTAGTCGGACACCTGTCGGTCCTTGGTCTCCTCCCCCCAGCCATGGACAACACCAGGGATCCCAGAAAAGTTTAAAGCATGCTCTTCTTGCTCCTACTCCGCCCCAGAACCATCCTCCTCTGACTCCTCTTCAGACTTCTGTTGACTTGTTTCAGATGGAGTTGCCCCCTCTGGGAATTCATCGAGCATTGCATCTTCCTAATCTTCCAGCTCCTGCTCCTCGATGGCTTGATCAATGACATGACACAATGCACGCTCCAGAAAGAAGGCGTAAGGTACGATGTCACTGATGGCGACTGACCAGTTTGGTGATCTCATCAAATGGCCACAGAAGTCTGCATGTATCGCGCATGAGCAGCCACTGGTGCGGTGAAAAAAAAAAAGCTCCCCAGAACCTGTCCTGCCACAGAGTTCGTACAGGTTGTTAACTGCACGTTTCTGCTGGAGCAGCCTATCAAGCATATACAAGGTGGAGATCCAGCGCGTCGGGCAGTCACTAATCAGACGTCTGACGGGCAGGTGGTGTTGCCACAGCATGGCCGTGTAAGATCTTCTAAAATGGCCAGAGATTTTCCTGGCCTGCCGCAAGACATACTGGACCCTGGAGTATTTGGCAACGAATCGCTGCACGACTAAGTTCAGGACGTGTGCCATGCACGGCACGTGTGTCATTTTGCACTGTTTCAGCGCTCTCAGCAGATTGGCACCATTGTCGCACACCTCTTTACCAACTGTCAAATTGAGCGTGGTTAGCCACTGATTGGCCTGTGACCGCAAAGCTGAAAGGAGTGCAGGACCAGTGTGGCTCTTGGCTTCCAGGCACAACAGCCGCAGCACAGCATGGCAATGTCTCACATGGCACATCGTCGAATAGGTTCTGGGGAGCTTGGGGTTGCAGCGGAAGTGCACACAGCAGAGAGTGAAGAGGGTACAGATAGAGAGGATGAGGAGGGTGCAGAAGCGAAAGGCTGAGTGAGCCACTCAACCAAGTTTGGTGCATCCTCTGACATAAATCGCATGCACCTTCTGCAACTTCCCACTTAGGTTCCGGCCTGGTACACCTGCCTGACCCCTACCACCTCTGTGGAATGGCCTGCCTCTTCCTCTGCATTTCATTTTCAAAATGACCCTGTAACAAAAGTCCCTATAGAAGAGCAGTATTTGTGGAAGAAGGTATATCACACCCATGACTCAATCAGTTTTTTGGGGGGCAACTGGTATATCACGCCAGTAGAAATTATTTGTACCAATAACGTTTGTCACTCTGTGTAGCTGCGGTAACGCAGCTATACCGGAAACAAATGCTGCAATACCTAAATGCACTTTATAGAAAGTATATTATTGGTATATAAAACCCCTTCTTCAATCAATTTTTTGGGGGGCAACTGATATATCACACCAGTAGTAATTATTTGTTCCAAAAGTGTTTGTCACTCTGTGTAGGTGCGGTAACACAACTAAACAGCAAACAAATGCTGCACTACTCAAATACACTATATAGAAAGCATATTATTTGTATATAACACCCCTGCTTCAATCACTTTTTGGGGAGGGCAACTGGCATATCACACCAGTAGAAATTATGTGTTCCAATAGCGTTTGTCACTCTGTGTAGCTGAGGTAATGCAGCAAACCTGCAAACAAATGCTGCACTACCTAAATGCACTGTATAGAAAGTATATTTTTGGTATATAACACCCCTGCTTCAATCAGTTTTTTTGGGGGGCAACTGGTATATCACACCAGTAGAAATTATTTGTCCAAATAGCGTTTGTCACTCTGTGTAGCTGAGGTAACGCAGCAAAACCTCAAACAAATGCTGCACTACCTAAATGCACTGTATATCGATTTGAGCGGACACCTGGATGTTCGGGTTCAATGGATTCGGCCAAACTTCACAAAAAAGTTCAAGTTCAGGACCTGAACTTGATCCGAACTTAACCCCGAACTCGAACCCCATTGAAGTCAATGGAGACCCGAACTTTTGAGCACTAAAATGGCTGTAAAAATGTCATGGAAAGGGCTAGAGGGCTGCAAATGGCATCAAAATGTGGTTGAGAGCATGGCAAGTGCTCTGCAAACAAATGTGGATAGGGAAATGACTTTAAATAACATAAAATACATAAAAATCTAAATTATAATCTTGATCTTGGAGGACGAGGTCTATATGGAGTAGGAGGTTGAGGAGGCAGTGGATGTGGCGGTGTAGGTGGAAGCAGCGGTGGAGGAGGTAGCCTACACTGCTTTTTGGTTTAAATTTTTTAAATTTTTTTTATTAGGGTACACCCGAAAACATTGGGAAATATAACCTGTGATAACCCTCTCCAGTCGTTCTAAACACACGTTCAGACAATACACTAGCTGCAGGGCAGGCCAGCAACTTCAAGGTGTAAAGGGCAAGATTAGGCCATGTGCCCAATTTGGAGACCAATCAGTCAGTTCGTGTAGGCGTGTTCACACATACTGCCCCACCATGTCGCACATCACTGTGACGTCCACTATCCATCTGGATTTCTTCTCTATCAACTTTCAATGTTCTTTTCTGAGCCTACCATGTTGATCACGGTTATCGGCGAATCAGGGTTCCACTCCGGAGAGGGAGCATGAGAAAGAGAGACCACATCCAAGGGAGGTAAATTTTTTTAAATTAAATATGATCGACTGTAAAAGTGGGACAAATTATTGAAGCGCAAATGTGGGACAAGTTATTAAAGTTTAAGCATTGAATGAAAGGAGGGGTCGCGCATCAATTAACCACCTCAGCCCCCAGTGCTTAAACACCCTGAAAGACCAGGCCACTTTTTACACTTCTGACCTACACTACTTTCACCGTTTATTGCTCGGTCATGCAACTTACCACCCAAATGAATTTTACCTCCTTTTCTTCTCACTAATAGAGCTTTCATTTGGTGGTATTTCATTGCTGCTGACATTTTTACTTTTTTTGTTATTAATCGAAATTTAACGATTTTTTTTGCAAAAAAATGACATTTTTCACTTTCAGTTGTAAAATTTTGCAAAAAAAACGACATCCATATAGAAATTTTGCTCTAAATTTATAGTTCTACATGTCTTTGATAAAAAAAAAATGTTTGGGTAAAAAAAAAATGGTTTGGGTAAAAGTTATAGCGTTTACAAACTATGGTACAAAAATGTGAATTTCCGCTTTTTGAAGCAGCTCTGACTTTCTGAGCACCTGTCATGTTTCCTGAGGTTCTACAATGCCCAGACAGTACAAACACCCCACAAATGACCCCATTTCTGAAAGTACACACCCTAAGGTATTCGCTGATGGGCATAGTGAGTTCATAGAACTTTTTATTTTTTGTCACAAGTTAGCGGAAAATGATGATTTTTTTTTTTTTTTTTTTTTTCCTTACAAAGTCTCATATTCCACTAACTTGTGACAAAAAATAAAAACTTCTATGAACTCACTATGCCCATCAGCGAATACCTTGGGGTCTCTTCTTTCCAAAATGGGGTCACTTGTGGGGTAGTTATACTGCCCTGGCATTCTAGGGGCCCAAATGTGTGGTAAGGAGTTTGAAATCAAATTCTGTAAAAAATGACCTGTGAAATCCGAAAGGTGCTCTTTGGAATATGGGCCCCTTTGCCCACCTAGGCTGCAAAAAAGTGTCACACATCTGGTATCTCCGTACTCAGGAGAAGGTGGGGAATGTGTTTTGGGGTGTCATTTTATATATACCCATGCTGGGTGAGAGAAATATCTTGGCAAAAGACAACTTTTCCCATTTTTTTATACAAAGTTGTCATTTGACCAAGATATTTATCTCACCCAGCATGGGTATATGTAAAAAGACACCCCAAAACACATTCCTCAACTTCTCCTGAGTACGGGGATACCAGATGTGTGACACTTTTTTGCAGCCTAGGTGGGCAAAGGGGCCCATATTCCAAAGAGCACCTTTCGGATTTCACTCCTCATTTTTTCCTGAATTTGATTTCAAACTCCTTACCACACATTTGGGCCCCTAGAATACCAGGGCAGTATAACTACCCCACAAGTGACCCCATTTTGGAAAGAAGACACCCCAAGGTATTCCGTGAGGGGCATGGCGAGTTCCTAGAATTTTTTATTTTTTGTCACAAGTTAGTGGAAAATGATGATTTTTTTTTTTTTTTTTTTTTTTTTCATACAAAGTCTCATATTCCACAAACTTGTGACAAAAAATAAAAACTTCCATGAACTCACTATGCCCATCAGCGAATACCTTGGGGTCTCTTCTTTCCAAAATGGGGTCACTTGTGTGGTAGTTATACTGCCCTGGCATTCTAGGGGCCCAAATGTGTGGTAAGTAGGTAAATGACCTGTGAAATCCGAAAGGTGCTCTTTGGAATGTGGGCCCCTTTGCCCACCTAGGCTGCAAAAAAGTGTCACACATCTGGTATCCCCGTATTCAGGAGAAGTTGAGGAATGTGTTTTGGGGTGTCTTTTTACATATACCCATGCTGGGTGAGATAAATATCTTGGTCAAATGCCAACTTTGTATAAAAAAATGGGAAAAGTTGTCTTTTGCCAAGATATTTCTCTCACCCAGCATGGGTATATGTAAAATGACACCCCAAAACACATTCCCCAACTTCTCCCGATTACGGAGATACCAGATGTGTGACACTTTTTTGCAGCCGAGGTGGGCAAAGGGGCCCATATTCAAAAGAGCACCTTTCGGATTTCACAGGTCATTTTTTACAGAATTTGATTTCAAACTCCTTACCACACATTTGGGCCCCTAGAATGCCAGGGCAGTATAACTACCCCACAAGTGACCCCATTTTGGAAAGAAGAGACCCCAAGGTATTCGCTGATGGGCAAAGTGAGTTCATGGAAGTTTTTATTTTTTGTCACAAGTTAGTGGAATATGAGACTTTGTATGAAAAAAAAAAAATAAAAAAAAATAAGCATTTTCCACTAACTTGTGACAAAAAATAAAAAATTCTAGGAACTCGCCATGCCCCTCACAGAATACCTTGGGGTGTCTTCTTTCCAAAATGGGGTCACTTGTGGGGTAGTTATACTGCCCTGGCATTTTCCAGGGGCCCTAATGTGTGGTAAGTAGGTAAATGACCTGTGAAATCCTAAAGGTGCTCTTTGGAATATGGGCCCCTTTGCCCACCTAGGCTGCAAAAAAGTGTCACACATCTGGTATCGCCGTATTCAGGAGAAGTTGGGGAATGTGTTTTGGGGTGTCATTTTACATATACCCATGCTGGGTGAGAGAAATATCTTGGCAAAAGACAACTTTTCCCATTTTTTTATACAAAGTTGGCATTTGACCAAGATATTTCTCTCACCCAGCATGGGTATATGTAAAATGACACCCCAAAACACATTCCCCAACTTCTCCTGAGTACGGCGATACCAGATGTGTGACACTTTTTTGCAGCCTAGATGCGCAAAGGTGCCCAAATTCCTTTTAGGAGGGCATTTTTAGACATTTGGATACCAGACTTCTTCTCACGCTTTGGGGCCCCTAGAATGCCAGGGCAGTATAAATACCCCACATGTGACCCCATTTTGGAAAGAAGACACCCCAAGGTATTCAATGAGGGGCATGGCGAGTTCATAGAAATTTTTTTTTTTTGGCACAAGTTAGCGGAAATTGATATTTTTAATTTTTTTCTCACAAAGTATCCCGTTCCGCTAACTTGGGACAAAAATTTCAATCTTTCATGGACTCAATATGCCCCTCACGGAATACCTGGGGGTGTCTTCTTTCCGAAATGGGGTCACATGTGGGGTATTTATACTGCCCTGGCATTCTAGGGGCCCTAAAGCGTGAGAAGAAGTCTGGAATATAAATGTCTAAAAAATTTTACGCATTTGGATTCCGTGAGGGGTATGGTGAGTTCATGTGAGATTTTATTTTTTGACACAAGTTAGTGGAATATGAGACTTTGTAAGAAAAAAAAAATAAAATTCTGCTAACTTGGGCCAAAAAAATATCTGAATGGAGCCTTACAGAGGGGTGCTAAATGACAGGGGGGTGATAAATGACAGGGGGGTGATCAATGACAGGGGGGTGATCAATGACAGGGGGGTGATCAATGACAGGGGGGTGATCAATGACAGGGGGGTGATCAGGGAGTCTATATGGGGTGATAACCACAGTCATTGATCACGCCCGTGTAAGGCTTCATTCAGACGTCCGGATGCGTTTTGCGGATCCGATCCATCTATCAGTGCATCCGTAAAAATCATGCGGACATCTGAATGGAGCTTTACAGGGGGGTAATCAATGACAGGGGGGTGATCAGGGAGTCTATATGGGGTGATCACCACAGTCATTGATCATGCCCCTGTAAGGCTTCATTCAGACGTCCGGATGCGTTTTGCGGATCGGATCCATCTATCAGTGCATCCGTAAAAATCATGCGGACATCTGAATGGAGCTTTACAGGGGGGTAATCAATGACAGGGGGGTGATCAATGACAGGGGGGTGATCAGGGAGTCTATATGGGGTGATCACCACAGTCATTGATCATGCCCCTGTAAGGCTTCATTCAGACGTCCGGATGCGTTTTGCGGATCGGATCCATCTATCAGTGCATCCGTAAAAATCATGCGGACATCTGAATGGAGCTTTACAGGGGGGTAATCAATGACAGGGGGGTGATCACCACAGTCATTGATCATGCCCCTGTAAGGCTTCATTCAGACGACCGGATGCGTTTTGCGGATCCGATCCATGTATCAGTGCATCCGTAAAAATCATGCGGACATCTGAATGGAGCTTTACAGGGGGTGATCAATGACAGGGGTGTAATCAATGACAGGGGGGTGATCAGGGAGTCTATATGGGGTGATAACCACAGTCATTGATCATGCCCCTGTAAGGCTTCATTCAGACGTCCGGATGCGTTTTGCGGATCCGATCCATCTATCAGTGCATCCGTAAAAATCATGCGGACATCTGAATGGAGCTTTACAGGGGGGTAATCAATGACAGGGGGGTAATCAATGACAGGGGGGTGATCAGGGAGTCTATATGGGGTGATCACCACAGTCATTGATCATGCCCCTGTAAGGCTTCATTCAGACGTCCGGATGCGTTTTGCGGATCCGATCCATCTATCAGTGCATCCGTAAAAATCATGCGGACATCTGAATGGAGCTTTACAGGGGGGTGATCAATGACAGGGGGGTAATCAATGACAGGGGGGTGATCAGGGAGTCTATATGGGGTGATCACCACAGTCATTGATCATGCCCCTGTAAGGCTTCATTCAGACGTCCGGATGCGTTTTGCGGATCCGATCCATCTATCAGTGGATCCGTAAAAATCATGCGGACGTCTGAATGGAGCTTTACAGGGGGGTGATCAATGACAGGGGGGTAATCAATGACAGGGGGGTGATCAGGGAGTCTATATGGGGTGATCACCACAGTCATTGATCATGCCCCTGTAAGGCTTCATTCAGACGTCCGGATGCGTTTTGCGGATCCGATCCATCTATCAGTGGATCCGTAAAAATCATGCGGACGTCTGAATGGAGCTTTACAGGGGGTTGATCAATGACAGGGGGGTAATCAATGACAGGGGGGTGATCAGGGAGTCTATATGGGGTGATCAGGGGTGATTAGGGGTGATCAGGGGCTAATAAGGGGTTAATAAGTGATGGGGGGGGGGGGTGTAGTGTAGTGTAGTGGTGCTTGGTGCTACTTTACTGAGCTACCTGTGTCCTCTGGTGGTCGATCCAAACAAAGGGGACCACCAGAGGACCAGGTAGCAGGTATATTAGACGCTGTTATCAAAACAGCGTCTAATATACCTGTTAGGGGTTAAAAAAAACACATCTCCAGCCTGCCAGCGAACGATCGCCGCTGGCAGGCTGGAGATCAACTCTCTTACCTTCCGTTCCTGTGAGCGCGCGCGCCTGTGTGCGCGCGTTCACAGGAAATCTCGCGTCTCGCGAGATGACGCGTATATGCGTGACTGTGCGCAGCGCTGCCACCTCCGGAACGCGATCCTGCGTTAGGCGGTCCGGAGGTGGTTAAAGAAGAATTTTTTAAATTTAATTCCCTTTCACCTATGCAAAGCAGGGGTTTTGTATATAGCAAAATTGGTAAAATGTCACCTTGTAACAGACGATTTTTTGAAATTTAGGTCCTTATCACCTAAGCAGAGCAGGGGTTTAATCACGGCAAAAATTGTCAAATGTCACCCAAGAATGTAACAGACAAATTAGTGAATTTCTTTTACCTGTCTACTAGGTAGAGCAGTGGTATATCACACCCAAAAATTAGTGAAATTCACCCGAAAATGTAACAGACAAATTAGTGAAATTATTTTACCTGTCTAATAGGTAGAGCAGTGGAATATCACACCCAAAAATTGGTGAATTTCACTCTAAAATGTAAAAGGCAAATTAGTGATTTTTTTTACCTGTCTACTAGGTAGAGCAGTGGTATATCACACCCAAAAATTGGTGACTTTCACCCGAAAAAGCAACAGACCAATTAGTGAAATAAAAAAATAAAAAATACGTACAAATAAAAAATAAAAACTTGATTTATGAGGTGGAGGTCCATATGGAGTAGGAGTTTGAGGAGGCAGTGGATGTAGCAGTGTAGGTGGAAGCAGCGGTGGAGGAGGACAAGGTAGCAAACACTGGTTTTTGGTTTTCACTTATTTATTTTTTTATTACGGTCCAAAAGAGTGGGAAATATCCAAAATATAAGAATGAGCAATTGTGCTGTAGGATAACAATTGCTGGTTAAGGCCCGTATACATGTCTATTCTGCACAAGGTACAGACAAGTCCTGTGGGATCCATGCATGGTTCATTTTAATGAATGTGAGCTTGTCCACATTGGCTGTGGACAGGCGGCTGTGCTTGTCTGTGATATTGGGCAGCTGAGCTTGTCTGTGATATTGCCCCCTGCCGTGCTAAACACATGTTCATATAATACACTGGCTGCAGGGCAGGCCAGCACCTCTAAGGCGTAAAGGGCAAGCTCAGGCCATGTGCCCAATTTGAAGACCCAGAAGTTGAAGGGGGCAGACACGTCATTCAGTACGTGTAGGCGTGTGCACACATACTGCTCCACCATGTTGCTGAAATGCTGCCTCCTGCTAAGACGTTCCATATCAGCTGGTGGTGCTGGTTGTTGTGGCGTGCTGACAAAGCTTTTCCACATTTCGGCAATGCTAACCCTGCCTTCTGAGGTGCTGGCGGTGCCCCAGCTGCGTTGGCGACCTCTTCCTCCTCCTCTGCCTTCGCCTTGTGCTTCCACTGTGCCCACGCTGTCAGGTGGGAATGCCACCAGCAGCGCGTCTACCAGCGTGCATTGTACTCGCGCATCTTACGATCACGCTCCAGTGAGAGAATTAAGGACGGTACGTTGTCCTTGTAACGGGGATCCAGCAGCGTGGCCACCCAGTAATCAGCACAAGTTAGAATGTGGGCAATTCGGAGGTCGTTGCGGAGACACTGCAGCATGTAATCGCTCATGTGTGCCAGGCTCCCCAGAGGCAACGAAAAGCTGTCCTCTGTGGGAGGTGTATCGTCTGTGTCCTCTGTATCCCCCCCAGCCACGCACCAGTGATGGCCATGAGATGGTCTGGGTTCCTCCTCCTCCATCTCCTCCTCGTCATCCTCCAAAACTGTGCCCTGGCTGGACAATTGTGTACCTGGCTTTTGTGGGTGCAGGAACCCACCCTCGGAGCCACTTGTGAATGACTGGCCGGAAACTCTATGAAATGATCCCTCTGCCTCCTCCTCCTCCTGTGACACATCCTCTTCCATCATCGCCAGCAGCGTTTTTTCAAGGAGGCATAGAAGTGGGATAGTAAGGCTGAGAACGGCATTATCGGCTCTGGCCATGTTGGTGGAGTACTCGAAACAGCGCAACAAGGAACACAGGTCTTGCATGGAGGCCCAGTCATTGGTGGTGAAGTGGTGCTGTTCCGCCGAGCGACTCACCCGTGCGTGCTGCAGCTGAAACTCCACTATCGCCTGCTGCTGCTCGCACAGTCTTGCCAGCATGTGCAAGATGGAGTTCAACCTTGTGAGCATGTCGCATATGAGGCGGTGAGCGGGAAGGCCGAAGTTACGCTGCAGCGCTGACAGGCGAGCAGCAGCAGGGTGAGAACGCCGAAGGCACTTTATGCAGCAGCTCTGACATATCGTGGTAATTTTTAAGGAATCTCTGCACCACCAAATTCAGCACATGCACCAGGCAAGGGATGTGCGTCAAACCGGCTAGTCCCAGAGCTGCTACGAGATTTCACCCATTATCGCACACAACCAGGTTGGGCTTGAGGCTCACTGGCACCAACCACTCATTGGTCTGTTGTTTAAGGCTTGTCCACAGCTCCTGACCGGTGTGGGTTTTTTCTTCCAAACAGATAAGTTTTAAAACTGCCTGCTGTCGTTTACCTCTGGCTGTGCTGAAGTTGGTAATGAAGGTGTTACGCTGACCGGATGAGAAGCTGGTAGAGGATCAGGAAGCAGAGTAGGAGGAGGAAGCAACAGGAGGCAAACTGAAGCGCCCTGCAATCCTCGGTGGTGGAAAGACATGCGCCAAACTGCTATCCACCTCAGGTCCAGCCGCCACTGCATTTACCCAGTGTGCTGTTAGGGAGATATAACGTCCCTGACCGTGCTTACTGGTCCACGTATGCGTAGTGAGGTGCACCTTGCCACAGATGGCAGTGCACACCTGATTTTGTCCCCCACTTGGTTGTGCAGGGAAGGGATGGCACACCTGGAAAAGTAGTGGCGGCTGGGCACAAAGTACTGTGGGACAGCCACCGCTATAAGGCTTTTAAAACTCTCCGTCTCCACCAGACGGAATGACAGCATTTCAAAGGCCAGTAATTTTGAAATGCTGCCATTCAAGGCCAGGGATCGCGGGTGGGTAGGGGGGTACTTCCTCTTCCGCTCCAGTGTTTGGGAGATGGAGAGCTGAATGCTTCTGTGGGACATTATGGAGATGCTTGGTGACCCAGATGGTGGTGTTTCTGGCAGATACTCTGTTTGCGGGGTGGCAGGTGGCACTGTCACTCCAGAGTTGGATGTAGAGGCTGAGACTGCAGCAGAAGAGGAAGCAGGAGGAGCCAGAGACCTTTCTTGGTTTTTGAGGTGTCTACTCCACTGCAGCTCGAGCTTTACACTTAGATGCCTGGTCATGCAGGTTGTGCTCAGGTTGAAAACGTTTATGCCTCGCTTCAGGCTCTGATTGCACAGCGTGCAAACCACTCGTGTTTTGTCATCAGCACATTGTCTGAAGAACTGCCACGCCAGGGATCTCCTTGGAGCTGGCTTGGTGTGCTCAGTCCCTTGCTGCGGTGGGCAGTAGCAGGAGTACTGTCTAGTGGACGGCCACTCTGCTTTTGCACCCTGCTCCCTCTTCTGGTGTGCTGGTGGCTCTATGCGACCACCGCCTCTTCCTCCAAACTACACAGGTCACTCGTATGACCTTGATTCCATGTAGGGTCAAGGACCTCATCATCCTCCACATCATCTTCCACCCAGTCTTTACCCCTGCCCTCCTTGTCGATCTGCACACTTTCAAAAGCCCCAGCAGTTGGCACCTGTGTTTCGTCATCATCCGAGACGTGCTGCGATGGTCCTCCCATGTACTTATCTTGAAACATAAGTGGTTGGGCACTTCTGGGGCAGGGCTAGGTGGATGACCCTGGGAAACCCTGCTAACAGAGTCATCGAAAAGCAGAAGAGAATGCTGCATGAATTGGGGCTCAGACTGCTTGACTGATTTGCAAGTGGGTGAGGTGAAAGACTGATGGACATCGGCTACAGGTGCCTACTATGATCTTTCAGCAGGAGACTGGGTAAGAGACAATGTAAAGGAACTGGAGGCACTGTCAGCAACCCAATCTACTATCACCTGTCCTCGTTCTGGCCTCACCATTCATAAAACCACATTAGGCCCGACCAAATACCACTGAAGGTTCTTTCGCCTATTCGCACCTGAGGAATGTGTTTCACTTGTGTGTGCAGCTGGCACAGATTGACCACGGCCTCTCTCTGCAACAGGAGCTCCACCAGCAGCACAACGACCGGGGCCACGTCCCTTATTTAAAGCTCTCCTCATATTTCTCAAATTTAGGATCTTGCCCTAAATGGGTGTTTTTTTAATAGCAGAATAGAACAACAGTATCTAAAGGGTGTATCTCACAAGGACATATGCAGCAAAGGCTGCAAAATTAGGATTTTTACCCTAAATGGGTGTTTTTCTAATACCAGAATAGCACAGCAGTATCTAAAGCGTGTATCTCACACGTACAGATGCAGACCAGACCGCAAATTAAGATTTTTGCCAAAAATGGGTGTTTATTTAATACTAGAATAACACAGCATTATGTAAAGGGTGTATCTTACAATGACAGATGCAGCAAAGACTGCAAAATTAAGATTTTTGCCCTAAATGGGTGTTTTTTTAATAGCAAAATAGAACAACAGTATCTTAAGGGTGTATCTCACAATGTCATATGCAGCAAAGGCTGCAAAATTAAGATTTTTTACCGTAAATTGATGTTTTTTTAATACCAGAATAACACAGCAGTATTTAAAGCGTGTATCTCACACGTACAGATGCAGACAAGGCCGCAAATTAAGCTTTTTAAAAACCGAGAAAACTATTGAAATATTTAAAGCTTGTTTTAACAATAACAGATGCAGAACAGGCTTCAATATTAAGTACTTTGGCCAAAAAGGATGTTGTTTTTTTTTATAACAGAATATGACAGCAGTATATAACGCTTGAATTTCACATGTACAGATGCAGCAAGGGCTGTAAAATTGAGTATTTTGCCCAAAAAGGGTGTTTTTTAAAACCCAGAAAATTATAGCTGTATTTCTAGCTTAAATTGCACACTGACTAATGCGGCAGAGGCCCCAGATGAAGGGTATTGCAGAAAAATGGGTGGTTTTTAAAACCCAGAAAATTATTGAAGTATTTCAAGCTTGTTTTAACAATAACAGATGCAGCAAAGACTGCAATATTAAGTATTTTGCCCAAAAAGGGTGTTTTTTTAATAACAGAATATGACAGCAGTATATAATGCTTGAATTTCACAAGTACAGATGCAGCAAGGGCTGTAAAATTGAGTATTTTGCCCAAAAAGTGTGTTTTTTAAAACTCAGAAAATTATAGCTGGATTTCTAGCTTAAATTGCACACTGACTAATGCTGCAAAGGCACCAGATGTAGGATATTGCCAAAAATAGTGTTTTTTTAAACCCAGATTATTATTGCAGGATTTCAAGCTTGGATTTCAGTGTCACAAAAGCACATATGCAGTTCTGGTGCACTGAGCTTGCATAAAATGGCCGCCGCCGCCCACCTAACTAACAGACTGATAAAAGTTATTTTTCTCTGTCACTGGGCTCAGGGCAGGGTAAAAAGATTGTGCACTGCACCCAAACAACAAAATCTATGTAGATCGCTGAGTTCAATTTTAGTTCTGATTAAAGATTCTTTCCTGTTCTCTCCCTCACAGCAGCATCATCCTATCCCTACACTAAGCACAGCAGAGTGACGTCCAGCACTATGTGACTCCCGCTTATATAGAGGCTGGGTCACATGCTGCAATGGCCAATCAGTTAGCCATTAGTAGGCATGGCTGTGATGGCTTCTAACGGCACAGAGTTAAATGCTAGTTGATTGGCTGCTCTGCAGCCTTTCAAAAAGCGCTATTTTCTCGCCGAATACCGAACCCGAACTTTTACTGAAATGTTCGGGTCCGGGGTCCAAAATCCTAAAGTTCGGTACGAACCCGAACTTTACAGTTCGGGTTCGCTCAACCCTAACTATATAGAAAGTATATTATTGGTATATAACACCTCTGCTTCAATAAATTTATTGGATGTCAACTGGTAAATCACACCAGTAGTAATTATTTGTTCCAAAAGTGTTTGTCACTCTGTGTAGTTAAGGTAACGCAGCAAAACCGCAAACAAATGCTGCACTACCTAAATGCACTATATAGAAAGTATATTATTGGTATATAACACCCCTGCTTCAATTAATTTTTTGGAGGGCAACTGGTAAATCACACCAGCAGTAATTATTTGTTCCAAAAATGTTTGTCACTCTATGTAGCTGCGGTAACGTAGCTAAACCACAAGCAAATGCTACACTACCCAAACGCACTGTATAAAAAGTATATTATTGGTATATAACACCCCTGCTTCAATCAGTTTTTTGGGGAGGCAACTGGTATATCACAACAGTAGAAATTATTTGTTCCAATAGCGTTTGTCACTTTGTGTAGCTGAGGTAACGCAGCAAAACCACAAACAGATTCTGCGTTTGCTTCATCTGCATCACTCTCGCATACAGCATCTCCTTGTGTAAAGTGCGCCGAATGGTTGAACGATGCACAGTGACTCCATCTGCAGCAAGATGATGTTGTAGGTCTTTGGTGTTGGTCTGTGGGGTGACTCTGACTGTTCTCACCATTTGTCGCTTCTGTCTATCCAAGATTTTTCTTGGTCTGCCACTTCGAGCCTTAACTTGAACTGAGCCTGTGGTCTTCCATTTCCTCAATATGTTCCTAACTGTGGAAACAGACAGCTGAAATCTCTGAGACAGCTTTCTGTATCCTTCCCCTAAACCATGATGGTGAACAATCTTTGTCTTCAGGTCATTTGAGAGTTTTTTTGAGACCCCCATGTTGCTACTCTTCAGAGAAAATTAAAAGAGGAGGGAAACTTACAATTGACCCCCTTAAATACTCTTTCTCATAATTGGATTCACCTGTGTATGTAGGTCAGGGGTCACTGAGCTTTCCAAGCCAATTTGAGTTCCAAAAATTAGTTCTAAAGGTTTTGGAATCAATAAAATGACAACAGTGCCCAAATTTATGCACCTGCCTAATTTTGTGTAAACAATTATAGCAAACTTTCTGTAAATCCAATAAACTTAATTTCACTTCTCAAATATCACTGTGTGTGTCTCCTATATGATATATTTAACTGACATTTTTTATTGTAACAACCAACGATTTATACAGGAAAATCATGACGATTAACAAGGTTGCCCAAACTTTCGCATCCCACTGTAGTTAGTATATTATTTAAATATAACACCCCTATTAAATATAACACCCCTGCTTCAATCACTTATTTTGGGGGGCAACTGGTATATTACACCAGTAGAAATTATTTGTTCCAATAGCCTTTGTCACTCTGTGCAGCTGAGGTAAACCAGCAAAACCGCAAGCAAATATTTCACTATCCAAATGCACTACATAGAAAATATATTATTTGTATATAACACCCCGACTTCAATCAGTTTTTTAGGGGGGCAACTGGTATAACACACCAGTAGAAAATATTTGTTCTAATACCGTTTGTCACTCTGTGTAGCTGAGGTAACGCAGCAAAACCGCAAACAAAAGCTGCACTATATAGAAAATATATTATTGGCATATCCCACCCCAACTTCAAACATTTTTTTGGTGGGGCAACTAGTATATCACACCAGTAAAAAAAATTTGTTCCAATAGCGTTTGTCACTTTGTGTAGCTGAGGTAAACCAGCAAAACCGCATACAAATTGTCAGGGATCAGAGAGGAAGGAAAGAGGGTGCACTCTGGCTCCACCCTCAACCCCTGTCCCTGCCTACTAACACTACCCGCCCTAGGCGACGGGACGTAAATGGGCGACGGTCCCTTACTTACGTAAGTGCACAGAGGAAAGATATGGAAGGTCAACAAGCCAAGGGTCAGAACCAGGAGAAGCGGGAGAACAAATGGAGCGGGCAAATGTAAGGTCAACAGTCAGAGCCGAGGTCAATCCAGGAGAGCAAATACGTACAAAGGATGAGACGAAGTCGAGGTCAAAGAACTAGCCGAGGTCACAAGGTCAGGAGGTCAATCAGAACAAGCAGCCGCAGACTAGAACAAAGGAACAAGGAAGCACCAATGGATTAGTATCACAGGCAACCTGTGGGGAGTGAGGGTCATGTGACATGGCCAGCGTCACATGACCGACAGACAGACAAATCGAGCACCGAGTGATCAGCTCGGCGCTCAAGGCAGACCTAGGAGCAGGGAGCCTCCCAGCTAGCAAAGCCGCCCTGGAAACGAGGCCGAACACAGATCCTCGCTCCCGAAGCTAAGCAGCAGGTCTGCGACTGATGGGAGACCGAGTGCGCCTTCGGCGCCCCGTTACAGAAATACTTCAATACCCAAATGCACTATATAGAAAATATATTATTGGTATATAAACACCCCGGATTTAGTCAGTTTTTTAGGTGGACAAATGGTATATCACACCAGTAAAAATTATTTGTTCCAAAAGCGTTTGTCACAATGTGTAGCTGCGGTAATGCAGCAAAATCGCTAACAAATGCTGCACTACCCAAATGCACTATATAAAAAGTATTTTATTTGTATATAACACCCCTGCTTCAATGGCTTTTATTTTGGGGGGGCAACTGGCATATCACACCAGTACAAATTATTTGTTCCAATAGCGTTTGTCACTCTGTGTAGCTGTGGTAACGCAGCAAAACCGCAAACAAATGTTGCACTACCTAAATGCACTATATAGAAAGTATATTATTGGTATATCACACCCCTGCTACAAACAGTTTTTTTGGGGGGCAACTGGTATATCACACCAGTAGAAATTATTTGTTCCAATAGCGTTTGTCACTCTGTGTAGCTGCAGTAATGCAGAAAAAACGCAAATAAAGGCTGCACTTCCCAAATGCAATTTATTGAAAGTATATTATTGGTATATAACACTCCTGCTTCAATCAGTTTTTTGCGGTGGCAACTGATATATCACACCAGTAGAATTTATTTGTTCCAATAGCCTTTGTCACTCTGTGTAGCTGAGGTAAACCAGCAAAACCGCAAGCAAATATTTCACTATCCAAATGCACTATATAGAAAATATATTATTTTTATATAACACCCCGACTTCAATCAGTTTTTTAGGGGGGCAACTGGTATATCACACCAGTAGAAATTATTTGTTCTAATACCGTTTGTCACTCTGTGTAGCTGAGGTAATGCAGCAAAACCACAAACAAATGCTGCACTACCTAAATGCACTATATAGAAAGTATATTATTGGTATATAACACCCCTGCTTCAATCAGTTTTTTGAGGGGGCAACTGGTATATCACACCAGTAGAAATTATTTGTTACAATAGCGTTTGACACTCTGTGTAGCTGAAGTAATGCAGCAAAACCGAAAACAAATGCTTCACTTCCCAGATACACTATATACTTAGTATAGTATTTAAATATAACACCCCTGCTTCAATCACTAGGGATGAGCGAACCCGAACTGTATAGTTCGGGTTCGTACCGAATTTTGGGGTGTCCGTGACACGGTTCCGAACCCGAGCATTTTCATAAAAGTCTGGGTTCGAGTTCGGTGTTCGGCGCTTTCTTGGCACTTTTTGAAAGGCTGCAAAGCAGCCAATCAACAAGCATCATACTACTTGCCCCAAGAGGCCATCACAGCCATGCCTACTATTGGCATGGCTGTGATTGGCCAGTGCAGCATGTGACCCAGCCTCTATATAAGCTTGGGTCACGTTGCGCTGCAGGTCACTCTGCTGATTCAAGCATAGGGAGAGGCTGCAGCTGCGACGTTAGGGCGAGATTAGACAGTGATTAACTCCTCCAAAAGACTTCATTCAGTGATCGATCTACAGCTGTGGATCATTGAACTGCTGCTATTCAATTGCTCAGTGTTTTTAGGCTGCCCAGAGCGTTTTTCAGTCACTTTTTTCTAGGGTGATCGGCAGCCATTTTGTGGCTTGTGGTGCGCCAGCACAAGCTGCCACCAAGTACATTTAACCATCAATAGTGTGGTTATTTTTTGCTATATCCTACATCAGGGTCAAGCTGTCATCAAGTGCATTTAACCATCAATAGTGTGGTTATTTTTTGGCCATATACTACATCAGGGGCAAGTTGAGCCTGTCACCAAGTGCATTTAACCATCAATAGTGTGGTTATTTTTTGGCCATATACTACATCAGGGGCAAGTTGAGCCTGTCACTAAGTGCATTTAACTAACCATCAATAGTGTGGTTATTTTTTGCTATATCCTACATCAGGGTCAAGCTTTCATCAAGTGCATTTAACCATCAATAGTGTGGTTATTTTTTGGCCATATACTACATCAGGGGCAAGTTGAGCCTGTCACCCAGAGCCTAAACGATAGGCCTCACATTTATATTCATCCAAATCTGTCATTACTGCTTTAGCTGGTCAAGTTATTTTTAGTGTCCGTCAAAGCACAGTTTTTGTTCTGGGTTGAAAAACAATTCCCAATTTTGCAATTCTCAAAATTAGTGGTTTCTGCTGTATCAGGCCTACTTTAAATCTATCCCTAAAAGGGTATATTAGATTCAAGGTGCTGATAGGGTAATTCTCAAGAACTTCACACACACGCTACAGTGCAGATCCAAGTCTAATTCTGTGATTAAACGTATACCTGTCACCCAGCGCCTAAAAAATAGGCCTCACATTTATATTCATCCAAATATGTCATTACTGTTTTAGCTGGTCAAGTTATTTTTAGTGTCCGTCAAAGCACAGTTTTTGTTCTGGGTTGAAAAACAATTCCCAATTTTGCAATTCTCAAAATTAGTGGTTTCTGCTGTATCAGGCCTACTTTAAATCTATCCCTAAAAGGGTATATTAGATTCAAGGTGCTGATAGGGTAATTCTCAAGAACTTCACACACACGCTACAGTGCAGATCCAAGTCTAATTCTGTGATTAAACGTATACCTGTCACCCAGCGCCTAAAAAATAGGCCTCACATTTATATTCATCCAAATCTGTCATTACTGTTTTAGCTGGTCAAGTTATTTTTAGTGTCCGTCAAAGCACAGTTTTTGTTCTGGGTTGAAAAACAATTCCCAATTTTGCAATTCTCAAAATTAGTGGTTTCTGCTGTATCAGGCCTACTTTAAATCTATCCCTAAAAGGGTATATTAGATTCAAGGTGCTGATAGGGTAATTCTCAAGAACTTCACACACACGCTACAGTGCAGATCCAAGTCTAATTCTGTGATTAAATATATACCTGTCACCCAGCGCCTAAAAAATAGGCCTCACATTTATATTCATCCAAATCTGTACTGTTTTAGCTGGTCAAGTTATTTATTGTGACCGTCAAAGCACAGTTTTTGTTCTGGGTTGAAAAACAATTCCCAAATTTGCAATTCTCAAAATTAGTGGTTTCTGCTGTATCAGGCCTACTTTAAATCTATCCCTAAAAGGGTATATTAGATTCAAGGTGCTGATAGGGTCATTCTCAAAAACTTAACACACACGCTACAGTGCAGATCCAAGTCTAATTCTGTGATTAAACGTATACCTGTCACCCAGCGCCTAAAAAATAGGCCTCACATTTATATTCAGCTAAATCTGTCATTACTGGTGTGCCTGTATTAGTGTAATATGGTACCTAAATAGATAGCCAGACAGTGTTAGGTGTCTGTAAAAAAAGGCCTGAATTTTAATTCAATACATTGGCCCGAATAATATTTTTCTTATTGTGGTGAACGGTAACAATGAGGAAAACATCTAGTAAGGGACGCGGACGCGGAAGTGGACATGGTCGTGGTGGTGTTAGTGGACCCTCTGGTGCTGGGAGAGGACGTGGCCGTTCTGCCACAGCCACACGTCCTAGTGTACCAACTACCTCAGGTCCCAGTAGCCGCCAGAATTTACAGCCATATTTGGTGGGGCCCAATGCCGTTCTAAGGATGGTAAGGCCTGAGCAGGTACAGGCATTAGTCAATTGGGTGGCCGACAGTGCATCCAGCACGTTCACATTATCTCCCACCCAGTCTTCTGCAGAAAGCGCACAGATGGCGCATGAAAACCAAGCCCATCAGTCTGTCACATCACCCCCACCTCCAGTCCAGCACCCCTTCTATATCCCACCACAGCTGGATATGCCACCCCGAGACCCAGCAAAATCTACCATCAGCCCCAACACATCCTGCCTATAACCACACCTGTCAAAGACCCTATCAACAATGACCATGATGCTAATACCAATATACCTACAACTCTCACCACCACCCTTAACCAGGGAGTCACCCCACTCCGCACCAGCGTGCGAGACATTAGACCCCGTGTGAATACACTTCCGAGCCAGGGTGACATCCTAGCCCTGGCCATTGATGATCCTTCCCTCCTTCCGATTAACAATACCATCTACACGAGTCAGGACAACCTCTTATTCGACACCACCACGAGGGATGCCCACCTTGACATGACCAACCACCCGAGTGGTCAGGATGAAATCGCCCTCCAGAACATCATCAGTCACCCCATTCCCCCACCTGTTTCCCCGTTATTCAACATTAATAATATTTCCACCTACAGCTCCCCAGATTCAGGCTCAGAATTGGAGCCTTTTTTAGCCTTACCACCCAATCTATCCAAAAACCCTCCGTTAAATCAACTCTCCCCAGCCTCGACCCTTTCGCGGTCCACCCTCTCCAGCATCCAACTCCTCACACCTCTGTTATCACAAAACATGGTAGTTCGACCCAGAATACCGACTCCGTCACTTCCACGTCCCCAGGAAAAAATTACTCACTTCTACAGTCCAATCAACACACCGAAACAGATCAAAAGGAAGGGAAGAGAAAACGGAGGAGACGAGGATGCAGAGGAGGACAGAAACGCCCGCGCCTCCAAAAAAGCAAAACCGCGTCCTGTCCAGCCTCCACCAACTCCCCCAATACTTTGAAATCCAAGGGTATTTTCAATCTATCTAAACATATCCTTCAAAGGGACGAAGTAGAAATACTCAGTAAAGGCCTATCCTTTTGCCCCACTAGTGGACCGGACATATTCGAACTATTTGTAGATCTGAATCGTTTCATTCGTAACCTTACCCTCCAGCGACACTATACTGTTAAAAATCGCTACTATTCTAAACCCCCCATTAACATGCCCCCAGAATTCGACACACAGACAGCAGATAATTCGGATTTGGAGGATGAGGACATTAAACTTCTCGTTGATGAACTCGTCAATGCCCCCATCCATTCATCACTTAGACCCAAATCCTCCTTCTACCCCCTAAATAGTAGAGGGCCACACCTCAAGACCTTCTACAACTTGGTCCTCAATGAGTTAAAGACCACGTTCTCCCCCACTAATAGGGAACAATCACCAGCCTACACCCACAATCTGTCTAGCGAACAAAGGAAAGCTATCACTATGTTAGCCAAAAATAATAATATCGTCATCAAGAATGCCGACAAAGGGGGTGGGGTGGTCATCATGGACTCCGAATACTACCACAAAGAGGCCCTGAATATCCTGTCGGATACAAACTACTACCAAACACTGAAAACTGACCCGACAGACCATTACAGGAAAAAACTATCTGATTTGATACAGGTGGGGCATACACTGGAAATACTGAATAAGCAAGAAAAGAATTTCATCCGAGTAGAATACCCGTCCACTCCCTATTTTTATTTTCTCCCGAAGATTCACAAAACACTGCACAACCCCCCCGGAAGGCCTATCATATCTGGTATTGATTCTTTAACATCTAACCTCTCAGCTTATGTGGACAACCTTCTACAGAAATATGTTGTCCATCTTCCAGCGTATCTTAGAGACTCGAGCCACCTTATTACACTATTGGATGACATTGCCTGGTCAAATGACATGTTCTGGGTTACCCTAGACGTAGCAGCACTATATAGTAATATCATTCATGAACAGTGCATAAACGCAGTCGACAGGTTTCTTTCAGCAGATCCATTTATGCCTTCGACACAGAAAAAGTTTATTTTGGATTCCATCTCGTTTATTCTTAATCACAATTATTTTAAATACGACAACACATTTTACATTCAAAAACGAGGCACGGCGATGGGGACAAAATTTGCCCCATCATATGCAAACTTGTTCATGGGGGCCTTTGAAGACACAATCGGCCTCCTACACCACCCCAATATATTGTTCTATAGACGTTTTATTGATGACATAATTTTTATTTGGAAAGGTGAACGTAATATTTTAGACCAATATATTTTTAACCTTAATTCCAACAATTGGAATCTGGCCTTCACTGCCCATGTAGATGCTAATCATGTCACATTCTTAGATCTGGAGCTAATGATACAGGATAATCAAATCGAAACACGTACACATTTTAAAACAGTTGATGCTAATAGCTACCTTGATTATAAAAGTTGCCATTATCATAAATGGAAACGAAACATCCCGTACGGGCAGATGCGAAGGATAAGAAGGAACTGTTCTAACAACCAGGTGTTGCAGAAACAGCTGGAAACCCTCAAGACCAGATTTTTAGAAAAGGGCTACCCAAAAGGCCTAATCGACGACTCTTTTAAAAAAATAGAAAAAGAAAATCAAGCCGACTGTTTGATACCTAGGAACAAACAGTCCAAAAGTAATAACTTGTCTAGAACGCCACAAACAGAGGATGAGAATCAATATAAATATAACTTCATAACTCGCTACAACTCAGCACACCACAAAATCAGGGAAATATTAAACCGTCACTGGTCCATCCTACAGAAGGACCCCATCTTGGGCAGAACAGTGGCCAGCCAACCAAATTTAACCTTTCGTAGAGCGAAGTCACTAAAAGAGATGGTGGCTCCATCCTGCCCCAAACTTAATGTACCCACCGATACTACTACCACCATGAGGGCCAAGAGCAGGGGTTCCTTTAAATGTGGGCATAAACGGTGCAAATGCTGTTTAATAATTAGTGACGGGCTGCAGGAAGTTGAGATCACTGCCGAAAAGGAAAAAATCACACTTCGGAGCTACATGGATTGCGGCACATCCAATGTAGTATACATGCTCGAGTGCCCCTGCGGACTTCAATATGTGGGCCGGACAACCCAGAACTTGAGGGACCGGATAAACTCACACCGCTCCAACATCACCAAAAAATATACAAAACATAGTGTATCGAGACACTTTGCAGAAATCCACTCCGGCGATGCATCCCTTCTGAAATTGACCCCTATCGAATGGGTCCCCAACTCCTTTTCACTACTGTGCCGCAAAGAAATGTATTGGATTTTCCGTTTTAACTCTCTTACCCCCCTCGGCCTTAATGAATGTCTAGAACATAATAATTATTAGTGAACATTGGGAAATTGGGAATCTTTTCATTTATTTATTTATTTATTTTTTTTCTAAATTCTTTTTTTTTTTTTTTATATATATATATTTATTTATTTTTTTATATATATTTCCTTCTTTATATATATATATTTTTTATATATTTCAGTATTTTTTTTTTTTTTTTTTTTTTAGATATTATATTTTTTGCGCTCCATACAGCATTTTCAAACGGCCCCACCTCCGGCCGGCACCTTTCTTTCCTCTCCTCCTGCTCATGCGTTCCACTGGTGGAACGCATGGCGCACATCCGCTCGAGACCCCGCCTCCTCACCAGGGTGTTTGCGTTCCACAGTGGAACGCACCAGGAGCGATCTAAGCCTGATAGAGGTTCTCAGGCTACGAGAACCCTGCTAGGCACTTCATAACTTCCTTCTTAAGATACTCTGAAATGCATTAAAGCACTATACTTAATCGGATGATGTATTTTGGATGACTGGGGGGGATGAGAGGACCGGAGGTGACGCTCCGCCTACTTCCGGTCCCCGCCAAAACTCTTGGTAAATTGTTTTTTGATTGTTTAATTAAGAGACCTATATATATTCCTGGCTACATGCACTTTATGTTATGTGTTTTTAACCAACACTGCTCTTGAGAAAGGGGAAGACACCCCGAAACGCGTTGAGCTTCTATCTATTTATGCAATAAAAAACTCTCCATTTGGAACCCTGACTACCATCATTTGGGACGTGGAGGAAATTTTATACTACCTGACAAGCGATCTCGGCGGGGGAGGAGCAGGTATAGGTGTATTTTGCTTATCCTATATCTCCCTCCCTGGTGAAGTAAGTCGCCTTCCGTTTCTTTCTCATATAAATCTTTTAACATTATTTATTACTATTCATATTATTTATTATCTTTTAAATACCCGTACAGTGATACATGTGTCGCCATATATCGATACTGTAAAATAGAACCATTATAACAAAATATAAAGAGACACAGTGATATATAGGCCTACCATATACTGAGACTGCGAAATAGAACCGCTAACTATACAGACACAGTGATATATATGCCCCTGCAATATATCGATACTGTGTAGCAGAAGCACTAATCCAACTAGCAAAGTATTAACCCTCCATAGACTACACCGCCCCCCTTTTTTTTTTTTTTTTTTTTTTTTCTTTACTTCACCTTGGCGCCCCTGTGCAACTGCCCACTATCCTTGGGCAAGCCCCACAGCACACTTTTTTATATTTTATCTTCATAATTCTGTGATTAAACGTATACCTGTCACCCAGCGCCTAAAAAATAGGCCTCACATTTATATTCATCCAAATCTGTCATTACTGTTTTAGCTGGTCAAGTTATTTTTAGTGTCCGTCAAAGCACAGTTTTTGTTCTGGGTTGAAAAACAATTCCCAATTTTGCAATTCTCAAAATTAGTGGTTTCTGCTGTATCAGGCCTACTTTAAATCTATCCCTAAAAGGGTATATTAGATTCAAGGTGCTGATAGGGTAATTCTCAAGAACTTCACACACACGCTACAGTGCAGATCCAAGTCTAATTCTGTGATTAAACATATACCTGTCACCCAGCGCCTAAAAAATAGGCCTCACATTTATATTCATCCAAATCTGTACTGTTTTAGCTGGTCAAGTTATTTATTGTGACCGTCAAAGCACAGTTTTTGTTCTGGGTTGAAAAACAATTCCCAAATTTGCAATTCTCAAAATTAGTGGTTTCTGCTGTATCAGGCCTACTTTAAATCTATCCCTAAAAGGGTATATTAGATTCAAGGTGCTGATAGGGTCATTCTCAAAAACTTAACACACACGCTACAGTGCAGATCCAAGTCTAATTCTGTGATTAAACGTATACCTGTCACCCAGCGCCTAAAAAATAGGCCTCACATTTATATTCAGCTAAATCTGTCATTACTGGTGTGCCTGTATTAGTGTAATACAGTACCTAAATAGATAGCCAGATAGTGTTAGGTGTCTGTAAAAAAAGGCCTGAATTTTAATTCAATACATTGGCCCGAATAATATTTTTCTTATTGTGGTGAACGGTAACAATGAGGAAAACATCTAGTAAGGGACGCGGACGCGGAAGTGGACATGGTCGTGGTGGTGTTAGTGGACCCTCTGGTGCTGGGAGAGGACGTGGCCGTTCTGCCACAGCCACACGTCCTAGTGTACCAACTACCTCAGGTCCCAGTAGCCGCCAGAATTTACAGCCATATTTGGTGGGGCCCAATGCCGTTCTAAGGATGGTAAGGCCTGAGCAGGTACAGGCATTAGTCAATTGGGTGGCCGACAGTGCATCCAGCACGTTCACATTATCTCCCACCCAGTCTTCTGCAGAAAGCGCACAGATGGCGCATGAAAACCAAGCCCATCAGTCTGTCACATCACCCCCATGCATATCAGGGAAACTGTCTGAGCCTCAATTTATGCAGCAGTCTCTTATGCTGTTTGAAGACTCTGCTGCCAGGGTTTCCCAAGGGCATCCACCTAGCCCTTCCCCAGGGGTGGAAGAGATAGAATGCACTAACGCACAACCACTTATGTTTCCTGATGATGAGGACATGGGAATACCACCTCAGCACGTCTCTGATGATGACGAAACACAGGTGCCAACTGCTGCGTCTTTCTGCAGTGTGCAGACTGAACCGGAGGTCAGGGATCAAGACTAAGTGGAAGACGATGCAGGGGACGATGAGGTCCTAGACCCCACATGGAATGAAGGTCGTGCCACTGACTTTCACAGTTCAGAGGAAGAGGCAGTGGTGAGACCGAGCCAACAGCGTAGCAAAAGAGGGAGCAGTGGGCAAAATCAGAACACCCGCCGGCAAGAGACTCCGCCTGCTACTGACCGCCGCCATCTGGGACCGAGCACCCCAAAGGCAGCTTCAAGGAGTTCCCTGGCATGGCACTTCTTCAAACAATGTGCTGACGACAAGACCCGAGTGGTTTGCACGCTGTGCCATCAGAGCCTGAAGCGAGGCATTAACGTTCTGAACCTTAGCACAACCTGCATGACCAGGCACCTGCATGCAAAGCATGAACTGCAGTGGAGTAAACACCTTAAAAACAAGGAAGTCACTCAGGCTCCCCCTGCTACCTCTTCTGCTGCCGCCGCCTCGGCCTCTTCCTCCGCCTCTGGAGGAATGTTGGCACTTGCCGCCCAGCAAACATGGGATGTACCACCAACACCACCACCTGCGTCACCAAGCATCTCAACCATGTCACACGGCAGCGTTCAGCTCTCCATCTCACAAACATTTGAGAGAAAGCGTAAATTCCCACCTAGCCACCCTCGATCCCTGGCCCTGAATGCCAGCATTTCTAAACTACTGGCCTATGAAATGCTGTCATTTAGGCTGGTGGACACAGACAGCTTCAAACAGCTCATGTCGCTTGCTGTCCCACAGTATGTTGTTCCCAGCCGCCACTACTTCTCCAAGAGAGCCGTGCCTTCCCTGCACAACCAAGTATCCGATAAAATCAAGTGTGCACTGCGCAACGCCATCTGTGGCAATGTCCACCTAACCACAGATACGTGGACCAGTAAGCACGGCCAGGGACGCTATATCTCCCTAACTGCACACTGGGTAAATGTAGTGGTGGCTGGGCCCCAGGCGGAGAGCTGTTTGGCGCATGTCCTTCCGCCGCCAAGGATCGCAGGGCAAAATTCTTTGCCTCCTGTATCCTTCTCCTCCTACTCAGCTTCCTCCTCCTCTTCTTCCACCTGCTCATCCAGTCAGCCACACACCTTCACCACCAACTTCAGCACAGCCCGGGGTAAACGTCAGCAGGCCGTTCTGAAACTCATATGTTTGGGGGACAGGCCCCACACCGCACAGGAGTTGTGGGGGGGTATAAAACAACAGACCGACGAGTGGTTGCTGCCGGTGAGCCTCAAGCCTGGCCTGGTGGTGTGCGATAATGGGCGAAATCTCGTTGCAGCTCTGGGACTAGCCGGTTTGACGCACATCCCTTGCCTGGCGCATGTGCTGAATTTGGTGGTGCAGAAGTTCATTCACAACTACCCCGACATGTCAGAGCTGCTGCATAAAGTGCGGGCCGTCTCTTCGCGCTTCCGGCGTTCACACCCTGCCGCTGCTCGCCTGTCTGCGCTACAGCGTAACTTCGGCCTTCCCGCTCACCGCCTCATATGCGACGTGCCCACCAGGTGGAACTCCACCTTGCACATGCTGGACAGACTGTGCGAGCAGCAGCAGGCCATAGTGGAGTTTCAGCTGCAGCACGCACGGCTCAGTCGCACTGCGGATCAGACACACTTCACCACCAATGACTGTTGCGCTGTTTCGAGTACTCCACCAACATGGCCAGTGGCGATAACGCCGTTATCAGCGTTACAATACCACTTCTATGTCTCCTTGAGAAAACACTTAGGGCGATGATGAAAGTGGAGGTGGCCCAGGAGGAAGAGGAGGAAGAGGGGTCATTTTTAGCACTTTCAGGCCAGTCTCTTCAAAGTGACTCAGAGGGAGGTTTTTTGCAACAGCAGAGGCCAGGTACAAATGTGGCCAGACAGGGCCCACTACTGGAGGACGAGGAGGACGAGGATGAGGAGGAGGTGGAGGAGGATGAGGATGAATCAGGTTCACAGCGGGCTGGCACCCAACGCAGCTCGGGCCCATCACTGGTGCATGGCTGGGGGGAAACACAGGACAATGACGATACGCCTCCCACAGAGGACAGCTTGTCCTTACCTCTGGGCAGCCTGGCACACATGAGCGACTACATGCTGCAGTGCCTGCGCAACGACAGCAGAGTTGCCCACATTTTAACGTGTGCGGACTACTGGGTTGCCACCCTGCTGGATCCCCGGTACAAAGACAATGTGCCCACCTTTCTTCCTACACTGGGGCGTGATAGGAAGATGCGCGAGTACAAGCGCACGTTGGTAGACGCGCTACTGAGAGCATTCCCAAATGTCCCAGGGGAACCAGTGGAAGCCCAAGGCGAAGGCAGAGGAGGAGCAAGAGGTCGCCAACGCAGCTGTGTCACTGCCAGCTCCTCTGAGGGCAGGGTTAGCATGGCAGAGATGTGGAAAAGTTTTGTCACCACGCCACAGCTAACTGCACCACCACCTGATACTGTTGTGCTTTTTCATAAGTGTAAACAGTTATATCTACTTATTTTAGTTATAATGGGTATTCATTGCCTTTAAGAGCAATGTTGATTTATATTCACTGTTTTGTATGGATTTTCATGTAGGCCAAAGTAAGTCCATGAGAAGATTACTGTGCTGTTCAAAAGCTAGTGTTATAGTAACAATATATTATACATTTAGAAAGTTAGAAGATACACTGCACCTGCAGATTCTGAGGCTTCATTGTTTTTCATATCTGACATATCTGACAATTTCACAGTGTGAGAATTGTCTAGATGTTCCTTAAAGTATACATTCATGTATCAAAGTTTGTCCCTTGGCCCTGAGACAAGGCCTCTAGACGTCAGAGGTGTAGTAGTAAAAATATCAGGCATATATGAGTTAACCCTTAATGGTATGATGCCTATTGCTTACACAACAGTGCCACCTAGATATGAGCAGTTAATACTACATCAGTAGCAAAAGTGCATTCTGGGTAGTATTATGACGTCAGGCTCCTTATCAATGCACACACCCATCCAACAATGATTGGAAGTTCCAAACTCGGAGGGCGTGTTCATCTGATAAGTTTTGGGTTAAGAAACAAGTTACCAGAAAAGGAAGGAAAAAAAGAAAGGAGAAAAAAAAACTAACAAACAAAGAAACATTTGGATTATAGATCTCTGGAGAATCATTTGGATTATCGGGAAAAACTCTTGAGAGCTGGCTGCCCCAAGACTCTGCACATCACTTGACCCTTGGGTAATGTATATTTTTGTTTTATGTAGTATTGATCTAAATTAATTGGCTTGATACTTAGCCAGATACCCGCTCATTTGCGGACGTGTAATGTTAGTTGCTACATCAGTATTTTCTCTGATTTCAGTTACGATGCATATAACTTAATAAAGGGGATAATATTGGAGAAACTCTCTGTTGGGAATCTTTATATTCCCTAGTTTGACATCAAGCCAATAATTTCTAAGTTTTGTTGCAATACTACGATTATCTGAGTTTGGTCATCATTTTGGTGGAGCAAGGGCTCGTATCTGTCATCTTCTTGATCGAGTTTTCCGCATAATCCATTGATTGTATATCTCTCACAAATTTAAAGCTGTATTGCATAATATTCTTGTGTTGGTTGAGTATTGTTTTGTTGGCATCATATAGTGGTGAATTCTGGGTACTGCATATCATTGTATATTATTGAAATTTATGTTGATTCATTTCTGATTGTATATTAAACTATTGTATAATAAACCATTTATATTTTTGCATAGACGCTTGTACCCCGTTTTGCTGATTACACAAAATAATCAGGTTCTTGATCGAACTCGTCTTGAGATGATTATGTCCATCTCTCGGATCAATATCGTTTGCATAATTTTTCTTTTGATCCGCTAATTTTTATTTTTTTTCTTTATATAAAGCATTTGCTTTATATACCCGACAATACGGAACGTGTTAGCAGGAGGTAACATTTCAATAACATGGTGGAACAGTACCTGTGCACACCCCTCCACGTACTGACTGATGGTTCGCCCCATTCAACTTCTGGGTCTCCAAATTGTCCACGTGGCCAGAGCTAGCCTTTTATGCCTTGGAGGTGCTGGCCTGCCTGGCAGCCAGCGTTTTGTCTGAACGTGTATTCAGCACGGCAGGGGGCGTCATTACAGACAAACGCAGCCGCCTGTCTACAGCCAATGTGGACAAGCTGACGTTCATAAAAATGAACCAGGCATGGATCCCACAGGACCTGTCCATCCCTTGTGCAGATTAAATATTAACTACCTCCCCTTAACAATATATTATTGTACTCCAGGGCACTTCCTCATTCAATCCTATTTTTATTTTCATTTTACCATTATATTGCGGGGCAACCCAAAGTAGAATGAACCTCTCCTCTGCCTGGGTGCCGGGGCCTAAATATGTGACAGTGGCCTGTTCCAGTGGTGGGTGACGTGAAGCCTGATTCTCTGCTATAACATGAAGACTGATTCTCTGCTGACATGAAGCCTGATTCTCTGTTACGGGACCTCTCTCCTCTGCCTGGGTGCCTAGGCCTAAATATGTGACAGTGGCCTGTTCCAGTGGTGGGTGACGTGAAGCCTGATTCTCTGCTATGACATGAAGACTGATTCTCTGCTTACATGAAGCCAGATTCTCTGTTACAGGACCTCTCTCCTCTGCCTGGGTGCCTGGGCCTAAATATGTGACAGTGGCCTTTTCCAGTGGTGGGTGACGTGAAGCCTGATTCTCTGCTATGATATGAAGACTGATTCTCTGCTGACATGAAGCCAGATTCTTTGTTACGGGACCTCTCTCCTCTGTCTGTGTGCCTGGGCCTAAATATGTGACAGTGGCCTGTTCCAGTGGTGGGTGACGTGAAGCCTGATTCTCTGCTAAGACATGAAGACTGATTCTGTGCTGACATGAAGCCAGATTCTCTGTTACGGGACCTCTCTCCTCTGCCTGGGTGCCTGGGCCTAAATTTGTGACAGTGGCCTGTTCCAGTGGTGGGTGACGTGAAGCCTGATTCTCTGCTATGACATGAAGACTGATTCTCTGCTGACATGAAGCCTGATTCTCTGTTACGGGACCTCTCTCCTCTGCCTGGGTGCCTGGGCCTAAATATGTGACAGTGGCCTGTTCCAGTGGTGGGTGACGTGAAGCCTGATTCTCTGCTATGACATGAAGACTGATTCTCTGCTGACATGAAGCCAGATTCTCTGTTACGGGACCTCTCTCCTCTGCCTGGGTGCCTGGGCCTAAATATGTGACAATGGCCTGTTCCAGTGGTGGGTGACGTGAAGCCTGATTCTCTGCTATAACATGAAGACTGATTCTCTGCTGACATGAAGCCAGATTCTCTGTTACGGGACCTCTCTCCTCTGCCTGGGTGCCTGGGACTAAATATCTGACAATGGACTGTTCCAGTGTTGGGTGACGTAAAGCATGATTCTCTGCTAAGACATGCAGACTGATTCTCTGCTGACATGAAGCCAGATTCTCTGTTACGGGACCTCTCTCCTCTGCCTGGGTGCCGGGGCCTAAGTTTATGACAATGGACTGTTACAGTGGTGGGTGACGTGAAGCCAGATTCTCTGCTATGGCATGAAGAGACTGATTCTCTGCTGACGTGAAGCCAGATTCTCTGCTATGGGACCTCTGTCCAATTGATATTGGTTCATTTTTATTTTTTTTATTTTTATTTTAATTCATTTCCCTATCCACATTTGTTTGCAGGGGATTTACCTACATGTTGCTGCCTTTTGCAGCCCTCTAGCTCTTTCCTGGGCTGTTTTACAGCCTTTTTAGTGCCGAAAAGTTCGGGTCCCCATTGACTTCAATGGGGTTCGGGTTCGGGACGAAGTTCGGGTCGGGTTCGGATCCCGAACCCGAACATTTCCGGGAAGTTCGGCCGAACTTCTCGAACCCGAACATCCAGGTGTTCGCTCAACTCTATATATAACACCTCTGCTTTAATCAATTTTTTGGGGGGCAACTGGTATATCACACCAGTAGAAATTAGTTGTTCCAAAAGCGTTTGTCACTCTGTGTAGCTGCGGTAACACAGAAAATCCTCAAACAATGCTGCACTACCCAAATGCACTTTATAGAAAGTATATTATTTGTATGTAACACCTCTGCTTTAATCGCTTTTTTGGGGGGGCAACTGGTATATCACACCAGTAGAAATTCTTTGTTCCAATATCGTTTGTCACTCTGTGTAGCTAAGGTAACGCAGCAAAACCGCAAACAAATGCTGCACTACGTAAATTCACTATATAGAAAGTATATTATTGGTATGTAACACCCCTTAATCTATAAAAAAAAAATTGGTGGGCAACTTGTATATTACACCAGTAGAAATTATTTGTTCCAATAGCGTTTGTTACTCTGTGTAGCTGCGTTAACACAGAAAATCCTCAAACAATGCTGCACTACCCAAATGCACGTCATAGAAAGTATATTATTTGTATGTAACACCTCTGCTTTAATCGCTTTTTTGGGGGGGCAACTGGTATATCACACCAGTAGAAATTCTTTGTTCCAATATCGTTTGTCACTCTGTGTAGCTAAGGTAACGCATCAAAACTGCAAACAAATGCTGCACTACCCAAATGCACTATATAGAAAATGTAGTATTGGTATATAACACCTCTACTTCAATCAGTTTTTTTAGGGGTAACTGGTATATCACACCAGTATATATTATCTTTTCCAAAAGCATTTGTCACTTTGTGTAGCTGCGGTAACTCAGCCAAACCTCAAACAAATGCTACACTACTAGGGTTGAGCGAACCCGAACTGTAAAGTTCGGGTTCGTACCGAACTTTAGGATTTTTGGACCCCGGACCCGAACCCAAACTTTTCCGTAAAAGTTCGGGTTCGGTGTTCGGCGCTTTCATGTCGCTTTTTGAAAGGCTGCACAGCAGCCAATCAACAAGCGGTTAACTGTCTGACCTTAGAAGCCATCACAGCCATGCCTACTAATGGCATGGCTGTGATTGGCCAGAGCAGCATGTGACCCAGGCTCTATATAAGCTTGAGTCACATAGCGCTGCACGTCACTCTGCTGTTACAAGTGTAGGGAGAGGATGCTGCTGGACTTGTGATTTCAGGGAGAGAATAGGAGAGAATCTAACTCAGCGATCTACAGAGAAATAGTTGTGTGGGTGCAGGACACAATCGTTTTACCCTGCCCTGAGGCCATTGACAAAAAAAGCAAAATTTTTATAATTCTGTTAGTTAGGTGGGTGGCGGCGGCGGCCATTTTATGCAAGCTCAGTGCACCAGCACTGCATCTGAGCTTTTGGGATATTGCAAATAACCATTTTTTTTGGACAAACTACAACATCTGGATTAGTCAGTGTGCAATTTAAGCTAGAAATACACCCATAATCTTCTGTGGTTTGAAAAACACACAATTTAAAAAAAAAAAACCCTGTATTTTCCAGATCTGCAAGTGTAAATTCAAGTTTAATATATACAGCTTTCATATTCTGTTACCAAAAAAACACTTGTTTGGCAATCTACAACATCTGGATTAGTCAGTGTGCAATTTAAGGTAGAAATACACCCATCATTTTCTGGGGTTTGAAAAACACACTTTGGCCTCATGCACACGACCGTTGTGTGCATCCGTGGCCGTTGTGCCGTTTTCCGTTTTTTTTCGCGGTCCCATTGACTTTCAATGGGTCCGTGGAAAAATCGGAAAATGCACCGTTTTGCAGCCAAGACCGTGATCCGTGTATCCTGTCCGTCAAAAAATATGACCTGTCCTATTTTTTTGACGGACAACGGTTCACGGACCCATTCAAGTCAATGGGTCCGTGAAAGAACACGGATGCACACAAGATTGGCATCCGTGTCCGTGATCCGTGGCCGTAGGTTACTCTTATACAGACGGATCCGAAGATCCGTCTGCATAAAAGCTTTTTCAGAGCTGAGTTTTCACTTTGTGAAAACTCAGAACCGACAGTATATTCTAACACAGAGGTGTTCCCATGGTGATGGGGACGCTTCAGGTTAGAATATACTAAAAGAACTGTGTACATGACTGCCCCCTGCTGCCTGTCAGGTGCTGCCAGGCAGCAGGGGACAGCCCCCCCCCCCCTGTAGTTAACACATTGGTGGCCAGTGTGGCCGCCCCCCCCCTCCCTCTCCTGTAGTTAACTCGTTGGTGGCCAGTGCGGCCACCCCCCCCCCTCCCCTGTAGTTAACTCATTGGTGGCCAGTGCGGCCGGCCCCCCTCCCTCCCCTGTAGTTAACTCGTTGGTGGCCAGTGGCCAGTGGCCCCCCCCCTCCCTCCCCTGTAGTTAACTCGTTGGTGGCCAGTGGGCCACCCTCCCTCCCCTGTAGTTAACTCATTGGTGGCCAGTGGGCCCCCCTCCCTCCCCTGTAGTTAACTCGTTGGTGGCCAGTGGGCCCCCCCTCCCTCCCCTGTAGTTAACTCGTTGGTGGCCAGTGGGCCTTCTCCCCTCCCTCCCCCTCCTAATTAAAATCTCCCCCCTATCATTGGTGGCAGCGGAGAGTACCGATCGGAGTCCCAGTTTAATCGCTGGGGCTCCGATCAGTAACCATGGCAACCAGGACGCTACTGCAGTCCCGATTGCCATGGTTACTTAGCAATTTGTAGAACCATTATACTTTTTTTTTTTTTTTTTAATTTATCTTTATTTTCATTTTAAGAAAATGACATAAAATTAATACATAACCGATATTAAACATATTAGTATATAATATATATATAAATACATCACAAAACAAATCGTAATCATGTATATAATATAGCAATGAAAAATATCCCAATAGGCCCCCCCCCCCATCATTGGCTGTCGTTCCCCTCTGTTCAATCAAAAAACAGAAAATACAATTACTTATTTATACTTATTTCTACGTGGCTCTGCGTGCAGCTCTCCGATTCCTTTCAATCTCTTCATATACTTTAATTTGCCGATAATATAGAGCCCACTCCCTTGACGAAGGCTGGGAGGCAGAGCCCCAATACCTAACCAATATAGCTTTTGCTACCATCAAACCTCTCAACCAAATCCGTCTAACCTGAGGGGGAACCTCTGTTTCTGAACCATAATCTCCAAAAATCACTATCAAGATCCCTGGATTATAATTCATTGTGGATTCCTTTTGTAAAGCAGAAAAGACCTCATCCCAATATTTTCTTACTTTGCTACAGCTCCAAAGCAAATGGCCATAATCCGCATTCACGTATCCACATTTTGGACAACAACAGTCCCGATCCCGATTCTGGGGGAACATTCCCTGAATTTTGGGCGTATAATAGAGTCTATGGAGGATCTTAAATTGAATTAATCTATGAGCACTGGAGACTGTCGCCTTTCTCACGTTCTTATAGATAGTAGGCCACTGTAAAGGAGAGCAGTTCAGCTCTTGCTCCCATTTACTTGGACTTTTAAAAGGTGTTACAGTAGCCAGTGCCCTACGAAGTTTAGCATATAAACTAGATGTCTTCGCCCTCTCTTCCTTCTGAGCGTCACAATAATCAAAAAGTAAATTATGTTGTGGAAAAATACGGCCCCTATTCCTAGAGGCTTCAAATATATGTTTCAAACGTGCATACATGAATAAATCTAATGGTGTATTATCAGTTAAGCCGAATTCCAGAAGTGATTTAAAGCGACCTAAATAAAATAGATGAGACACCCTATTGATGCCATTACGTGACCAATAGCCAAAATCTGTAATTTTACAAAATTCCTCTAGCCCCCCATTTCCCCACAGCGGGGTGAAGGAAAAAGGACAGGAGGCTCCAAGGATCTCCTTCAACCTATTCCACACCCTCTGCATTGAAAAGGGGATCAACAACGACTTCCTCATTCCCATAATCCCTGTCTCCAAACATGCTCAAATATTATCTATTGACTCATTAATAACAATATTCAGATAACGTGTAAGTATACTCTCCTTCCAATTACAGCAACGCTGAATCTGTGCACAAAAATAATACCCCTGAAAAAAAGGTAATGACAGCCCACCATCTTCCTCCGACAACCATAAATATCTCTGCTTTATTCTCACCCTCTTCCTGCCCCAAATTAGATCATTAATCAAGGTCTCCAATCTATGAAAAAAAATGTCCTCAATCCAAATAGGGGAAGCACATATTGGAAACAGAACCATAGGCAAAATAATCATCCTGATCAATGCGATTCGATCTGTCTGTGCCAGCATCAATTTACGCCAAGTACCAACTTTGGTCCTAACTTTATCCAGTACTGGGGCCAGATTGAGCTCATAAAACCTACTTATTGGAATCCCAATCTTAACCCCCAAATAGTCTAAGGTATCATCAGGGGCCAAAACACGCACTCGGGTCCCTACAACCACCGCCTTCCTGTTCAGCGGAAGAAGCGATGACTTCAACCAATTAATCATATAACCTGATAATTTACCATAATGTTCTATTACCTCTATAACATACGGGAGAATTTTACAACCCTGGTCCAGAAACAGAATCACGTCGTCTGCATATAGGCTTATTTTGTCGCTCACTCCTGCGACCCCAAAACCCTCTATGCGCTTATCAAGACGAATCCGACATGCCAACGGCTCTATAAAGAGAGCGAAGAGGAGAGGAGACAGGGGACAACCCTGTCTCATCCCTCTCCGCATCATAACGGGAGAAGTACCAATACCATCAACATTAATATATGCGACCGGCTGATAATATAACATTTGCGTCATTTCCAAAAAAAATTTCCCAAAACCAAAAAAAGACATTGTAGCCCACAAAAAACCATTATACTTACCTGCGAGCTGCGATCTCTGCGTCCGGCCGGGAGCTCCTCCTACTGGTAAGTGACATGACAAGACCAAGAAATATGTACTTCAGGCCTACACTGGTTCAGGCCCTGTGAGATACACCTTCTACATACAGGGGTTTGATTCAGGGATTTGAAATACAGCCATTTGAAATACAGCATTGTGTACAAAGAAATATTTACTTCAGGCCTACACTGGTTCAGACCGTGTGAGATACCTCCTCTACATACAGGGGTTTGAATCAGGCATTTGAAATACAGCCATTTAAAATACAGCTATTTTGTGCAAAGAAATATTTACTTCAGGCTACACTGGTTGAGGCCCTGTGAGATACTCCCTCTACATACAGGGGTTTGATTCAGGCTTTTGAAATACAGCCATTTGAAATTCAGCATTGTTGGGCAAATAAATATTTAATTCAGGCCTACACTGGTTCAGACCATGTGAGATACACCCTCTACATACAGGGTTTGATTCAGGCATTTGAAATACAGTCATTTGAAATACAGCCTTGTTGGGCAAAGAAATATTTAATTCAGAACTACACTGGTTCAGGCCCTGTGAGATACACCCTCTACATAAAGGGGTTTGATTCAGGCATTTGAAATACAGCCATTTAAAATACAGCCATTTTGGGCAAAGAAATATTTAAGTTAGGCCTACACTGGTTCAGGCCCTGTGAGATAGACCCTCTACATACAGGGGTTTGATTCAGGCATTTGAAATACAGCAATTTTGGGCAAAGAAATCTTTAATTGAGGCCTAGTCTGGTTCAGGCCGTGTGAGAAACACCCTTTACATACTGTCGTTCTATTCTACTATTAATTAAACACCTATTTAGGGCAAGATCCTAAATTTGAAAAATATGAGGAGAGCGTCAAATAAGGGACGTTGCCCAGGTCGTGGGGCTGCTGGTGGAGCTCCTGTTGCAGGGAGAGGGCGTGGTCGATCTGTACCAGCTGCACGCACAAGTGAAACCCCTTCCTCAGGTGCGAGTAGGCGACAAAACCTGCAGCGGTATTTGATCGGGCCTAATGCTGCTGTACGAATGGTGAGGCCTGAACAAGTACAGGCGATAGTAGATTGGTTTGCTGACAGTGGATCTAGTTCCTTCACATTGTCTCCCACCCAGTCTCCTGCTGTAAGACCACAGCTGACACCTGCAGCCGATGTCCATCAGTCTTTCACCTCACTCCCTTGCAAATCAGCCAAGCAATCTGAGCCCCAAGTCATGCAGAAGTCTCTTCTGCTATTTGATGACTCTGTTAGCAGGGTTTCCCAGGGCCATCCATCTAGCCCTGCCCCAGAAGTGGAAGAGAATGATGCCCAACCACTTATCTTTCAAGATGAGTACATGGGAGGACCATCGCAGCACGTCACGGATGATGACGAAACACAGGTGCCAACTGCTGGGGCTTTCGAAAGTGTGCAGACCGACAAGGAAGTCAGGGGTGAAGACTGGGTGGAAGATGATGTGGAGGACGATGAGGTCCTCGATCTCACATGGAATCAAGGTCATGCGAGTGACCTATGTAGTTCGGAGGAAGAGGCGGTGGTCGCACAGAGCCACCAGCACAGCAGAAGAGGGAGCAGAGTGCAAAAGTGGAGCGGCCATCCTCTAGACAGTACGCCTTCTACTGCCCACCGCAGCAAGGGACCGAGCACACTAAAGCCAGCTCCAAGGAGTTCCCTGGCGTGGCAGTTCTTCAGACAATGTGCTGACGACAAGACACGAGTGGTTTGCACGCTGTACAATCAGAGCCTGAAGCAAGGCACAACCTGCATGACCAGGCATTTAAGTGCAAAGCACGAGCTGCAGTGGAGTAGACACCTCAAAAACCAAGAAAGGTCTCTGGCTCCTCCTGCTTCCTCTTCTGCTGCAGTCGTGGCCTCTTCATCCACCTCTGGAGTGACAGTGCACCTGGCACCCCGCAAACAGAGGATCTGCCAGCAACACCAACACCTGGGTCACCAAGCATCTCCACAATGTCCCACGGAAGAGTTCAGCTCTCCATATCCCAAACGCTGGAGAGGAAGAGGAAGTACCCCCCTACCCACCGCGATCCCTAGCCCTGAATGCCAGCATTTCTAAATTACTGGCATTTGAAATGCTGTCATTCCGTCTGGTGGAGACGGATAGTTTTAAAGGCCTTATGGCGGTGGCTGTCCCACAGTACGTCGTGACCAGCCGCCACTACTTTTCAAGGCGAGCCATCCCTTCCCTGCAAAACCAAGTAGGGGACAAAATCAGGTGTGCACTGCGCCACGCCATCTATGGCAAGGTGCACCTGACTACGGATACGTGGACAAGTAAGCACGGTCAGGGCTGTTATATCTCCATAACAGCACACTGGGTAAATGCAGTGGTGGCTGGGCCTGAGGTGGATAGCAGTTTGCCTCCTGTTGCTTCCTCCTCCTACTCTGCTTCCTCATCCTCTACCAGCTCCTCATCCGGTCAGCGTAACACCTTCACCACCAACTTCAGCACAGCCAGGGGTAAACGACAGCAGGCAGTTTTAAAACTTATCTGTTTGGGGGACAAATCCCACACCGCTCAGGAGCTGTGGACGGGCCTTGAACAACAGACCGATGAGTGGTTTGTGCCAGTCAGCCTCAAGACCAGCCTGGTGGTGTGCGGTAATGGGCGAAATCTCGTAGCAGCTCTGGGACTAGCCGGTTTAATGCACATCCTTTTCCTGGCGCATATGCTGAATTTGGTGGTGCAGAGATTCCTTAAAAATTACCCCGATATGTCAGAGCTGCTGCATAAAGTGCGGGCCGTCTGTGCGCGCTTTCGGCGTTCTCACCCTGCTGCTGCTCGCCTGTCAGCGCTGCAGCGTAACTTCGGCCTTCCCGCTCACCGCCTCATATGCGATGTTCCCACAAGGTGGAACTCCACCTTGCACATGCTGGTCAGACTGTGCGAGAAGCAGCAGGCTATAGTGGAGTTTCAGCTGCAGCATGCACGGGTGAGTCGCTCGGCGGAACAGCACCTCTTCACCACCAATGACTGAGACTCCATGCGAGACCTGTGTTCCTTGTTGCGCTGTTTCGAGTACTCCACCAACATGGCCAGTGCCGATAACGCCATTCTTAGCGTTACTATACCACTTCTATGCCTCCTTGAAAAAACGCTCCTGGCGATGATGGAAGAGGATGTGGCACAGGAGGAGGAGGAGGAGGAGGAAGAGGGATCATTTTGTAGGGTTTCCGGCCAGTCATTCCCAAGTAGCTCCAAGGTTGGGTTCCTGCACCCACAAACCCAAGGTACACAATTGTCCAGACAGGGCACAGTTCTGGAGGATGAGGAGGTGGAGGATGAGGAGGAGGAGATGCCGGAGGAGGAACCATGTTTACAACAGAGTGGCACCCAGACCAGCTCATGGCCATCACTGGTGCGTGGATGGGGGGATACAGAGGACACAGACGATACACCTCCCACAGAGGACAGCTTTTCGTTGCCTCTGGGCAGCCTGGCACACATGCCTGATTACATGCTGCAGTGTCTCCGCAACGACCGCCGAGTTGCCCACATTCTAACTTGTGCTGATTACTGGGTGGCCATGCTGCTGGATCCCCATTACAAGGACAACGTACCGTCCTTAATTCCGTCACTGGAGTGTGATCGTAAGATGCGCGAGTACAAGCGCACGCTGGTAGACGCGCTGCTGGTGGCATTCCCACCTGACAGCGGGGGCACAGTGAAAGCACAAGGCGAAGGCATAGGACGAGGAAGAGGTCGCCAAAGCAGTTGGGGCACCGCCAGCACCTCAGAAGGCAGGGTTAGCATGGCCGAAATGGGGAAAAGCTTTGTCAGCACGCCACAACAACCAGCACCACCAGCTGATATGGAACGTCTTAGCAGGAGGCAGCATTTCACCAACATGGTGGAGCAGTATGTGTGCACACGCCTATACGTACTGAATGACGGGTCTGCCCCCTTCAACTTCTGGGTATCCAAAATGGGCAAATGGCTTGAGCTTGCCCTTACGCCTTGGAGTTGCTGGCCTGCCCTGCAGCCGGTGTATTGTCTGAACTGTTTAGCACGACTGGAGGGTTATATTTCCCAAAGTTTTGGAGTGTACCCTAATTTAAAAAAATTAAAATACATTTTAAACCAAAAAGCAGTGTAGGCTACCTCCTCCTCCTCCACCGCCACTTCCACCTACACCGCCACATCCACTGCCTCCTCAACCTCCTACTCCATATGGACCTGGTCCTCCTAGATCAAGATTATTATTATTATTTTTTTACGTATTTTATGTTATTTAAAGTCATTTCCCTATCCACATTTGTTTGCAGAGCACTTGCCATGCTCTTAACCACATTTGCAGCCCTCTAACCCTTTCCATGACATTTTTACAGCCATTTTAGTGCTCAAAAGTTCGAGTCCCCATTGACTTCAATGGGGTTCGGGTTCAAGTTCGGGTCAAGTTCGGATCCCGAACTCAAACTTTTTTCCGAACTTCGGCCGAACCCGTCGAACCCGAACATCCAGGTGTCCGCTCAACTCTATACACTACCTAAATGGACTATATGGAAAGTATATTATTGGTTTATCCCACCCCTGCTTCAATCAATTTTTTTGAGGGGCAACTGGTATATCACATCAGTATAAATTATTTGTTCCAATAGCGTTTGTCACTTTGTGTAGCTGAGGTAACCCAGCAAAACCGCAAACAAATACTTCACTAACCAATTATACTATATAGAAAATATATTATTGTTATATAACACCCCTGCTTCAATCTGTTTTTTTAGGTGGGCAACTTGTTTATCACACCAGTAGAAATTCTTTGTTCCAATAGCGTTTGGCACTCTGTGTAGCTGTGGTAACGCAGCAAAACCGCAAACAAATGCTGCACTACCTAAATGCACTATATAGAAAGTATATTATTGGTATATCACATCCCTGCTTCAATCAGTTTTTTTGGGGGGCAACTGGTATATTACACCAGTAGAAATTATTTGTTCCAATAGCGTTTGTTACTCTGTGTAGCTGCGGTAATGCAGCAAAACTGAAAGCAAATACTGCACTACCTAAATGCACTATATAGAAAGTATATTATTGGTATATAACACCTCTGCTTCAATGATGACGCTGAGACTTTTGGCTTTGGTGCTGGGGGTGATGGTTTGTACAAGGATGGTGAGTGACGTGCATGTCGTGCTAGGGTTTTTGTTTCGGTTTGCATGGAGGAAAAGGAGTTCTGTTTTGGAACCATTGAGTTTAAGAGAGCTCTCAGTCATCCAGTCGTCAATCAATGAGAGGCAGATTTTCAGGGCATGGTATTGGTCTTTTTTGTTGGTAATGCGTAGGTAAAGTTGGGTGTCATCGGCGTAAGAATGATAGAGCAGGTCCTGGTTGCTGATGATTTTGAGGAGTGGTCGGAGGTAGATGTTGAAGAGCACGGGCAACAGGGGTGATCCTTGAGGGACTCTGCATGTGATTTTACATGCTTCTGAGGTGAAGGCTCCTAGTTTCACTTCCTGGGTTCGGTTCTCCAGAAAGGATGCAAACCAGGGTAGGTCAGAGTCTGCGACTCCGGCTATTTCTGTGAGACGAGTGAGCAGGATTTGATGGTCCACTGTGTCGAAAGCTGCGCTGAGGTCTAGCAGCACCAAGAGACATGATTCTCCTTCATCTGCTGCTTCGAGGGCATTATCCCAGATTTTGAGGCGCGCCGTTTCTGTCCCGTGGCCAGGGCGGAAACCAGATTGAAGTGGGTCCAAGAGTTTATGGGTATCCAGATGGGGTTGTAGCTGTTGTACTACTGCTTTCTCAATAATCTTGGAGATGGTGTTAAGGCTTATGACCGGTCTGCGGTAATTTGGGTCTTTGGAGTCGTGATTGGGCTTCTTTAGGAGGAGTTTGATTTATGCCTTGCTTGAGGGAGATCGGGACCATTACTTCTTTGAATGACTGGTTTATGAGGTGTGTTACGGTGGGTGCCAGAAGTCAGTGCATTCTTTCAAAAGTTTTGTGGGAATAATGTCATTTAAGGATGTGCTGTCTCGGAGGCTTCTGATAATGGTTTTGATGTTGTCAATGGTGATTGGGACCAGAGTAAATCTCGGTGATTGTAGAGCATTTGTGAGGTTTTTGTCTTCTTGCTTTGGCCGGTTAAGGTTGCTTGCTATGTTCTGTTGGATTATTTCTCGAATGTTACTGATTTTGTCAATAAAAAAGTCAGATAGCTCATTGCAGAATTCTTGTGTTTCATTTGCTGGAGGCTCTAGACAATTAGGGTTCATAGTCTGAGCGACTAGTTTGAAGAGTTCGCGGGGACGGTTTATGGCTTTTGAAATGGTGTTGGAGAAGTGTTCTTTTTTTGCTGTAAAGATCGCTTTGTGGTATTTTTTGGTAAGTGATTTGTAATTTGTGTGGTATTCCATTGTTGGGTTCCTTCTCCAGGCTCCTTCAGCTCTTCTGCATTCTTGTTTCAATGAAGTAAGGGAGTCTTTGAACCAACCTGAATTGTTTTCGCGGGTGGGTGCTCTGCGTATTGGTGAGACTGTGTCTGCTGTCTGTAATAGTGCTGTGTTAAAGTGTTGAGTGTGTCTTCAGTTGTGCAATTTTGTGTTAGCGCAGCTATATTGTTAGATAGTGTGGTTTTGAAAAGTTGTGAATATAATTTCTTTTGTGATCTTGTCCAGTGTGTAGTTTTTAAGTGTATTGGTTTTTGACAAATGGTGTGAGTGATTATTTTGAATTTGATGGCGTGGTGATCCGTCCATGGCAGTGGCATGTTGTCCAGTGTGTTGATGTCGATGTTTTCTTTAGAGATAAGGTATATAACACCCCTGCTTCAATTACTTTTTTGGGGGGCAACTGGTATATAACACCTGTAGAAATTATTTGTTCCAATAGTGTTTGTCACTCTGTGTAGCTGAGGTAACGCAGCAAAATCACAAACAAATGCTGCACTTTCCAAATGCACTATATAGTTAGTATATTATTTACATATAACACCCCTGCTTCAATAATTTTTTTTGGGGGGGCAACTGGTATATCACACCAGTAGAAATTATTTGTTCTAATAGCGTTTGTCCCTCTGTGTAGCTGCGGTAATGCAGCAAAACCGCAAACAAATGCTGCACTACCCAAATGCACCATTTAGAAAGTATATTATTGGTATATCACACCCCTGCTTTAATCAGTTTTTTTGGGGGGGCAACTTATATTTCACACTAGTAGAAATTATTTGTTCCAATATCGTTTGGCACTCTGTGTAGCTGCGGTACTGCAGCAAAACTGTAAGCAAATGCTGCACTACCCAAATGCACTATATAAAAAGTAAATTATTGGTATATAACACCCCTGCTTCAATCAGTTTTTTGGGAGGGGCAACTGGTATATCAGACCAGTAGAAATTATTTGTTCCAATAGCGTTTGGCACTCTGTGTAGCTGCAGTATCAGAGCAGAACCGCACACAACTGTTGCACATTACAAATGCACTATAATATACTTTCTATGTTAGAAAGTATATTATAAGTATATTACACCCCTCAGTAAGTCACACTTATCAATAGCACACCTATACCAGTCCGTAGAAGGACTTTTGTGGCCATATTAGCTAGAGTTTGGTGTCCCTAACAGTCTGTCCCTGCTCCACACAGCAACCTCTCCCTACACTGGCAAAAGACTGAATATAAAATGGCGGCCAGATCAGGTATATTTATAAGGTAGGGGGTATATTCATGTGCTGAAACATCTCAATTGGCTTTCCTGTACCACCTGATGGATGTGTCATGGGTCAACGTTCTTCACAATGTTAAAGAATATGCCGCATGCGGACATCCCCATATGTTCGCTCTTTCGGTGAACCACAAGGCCATCTCTATCCGCCAGGCATAGCGCAAGGCCATCTCTATCCCTATACTGTGACTTCACTGTGTACAGGTGGAGCCAAGCTAAACTTGACTCTGATGACACATAACACAGTGTTATCTTGGTTATCTTGTGACAAAAGCCAATGTAATCTATTAAAAAGTTAGTTATCTTTTTCTTGCCATTCTTTTCTTAACGCATTAACCATCAACATAAGCTTGGCTGCATCTGTATATTATTCAATTTTTATTACATCACGGTGTACGGTACATGATCCTTGTACTGTGACATTACCATATACATTATGCCTATGCTATAACATGAATGTGTGCCTTAGCCCTGTACTTCACGGAGATCACAATCTTTTCTGAAAATATTGCTGAAAGTGTTCATGGTGGAATGAGGCCCCATTACAAGTTTTGCTTGGGGGCCCATTGGTTAATTGGTATGCCCCAACCTTGTACATTGGATAATTCATTCAAATAGTTATTGATTCCTTGAGAGTCTGTTACTTATTTATTCTAGGTCTTGTTGTTGTTTTTTTTTTTTTTAGTTTTTTTGGGGGGGTGTTGGGGTTAAGCTACAACAGTGCCTCAGTCCCCCATAAGGTTGTACATAGAGGTATGCCTCCCAACAGCTGTATTCTACTGCATAGGACAGTTCATGTAGCAGGGAAATGGCTTGAGAACTTAAAGTTAATGAGAGTAAGCCATGCTTGTCATGGCTTCTCATAAAAAGAATATTATTGTTAGCATCGGAATAATATTTTTTTATGTTAGGAAGATGTCAAATGTTTCTTACCGTAGCAACAAGCATAATGGATGAAAAATTTGCATGTTACAATATTACTGTTACATTTGCATTCAAAAATGTACATTCGAGTTGCAATCAAAGCAATGCATTCAGCTAATTATAATCTATCACTCAAGTGTCTTTATGTGTATTTTATTCTTGCCAGACTTATTGCTAAAATCCATCTTACTCAAGGGCTCCTTGATATCAAATAGTAATCAAAGCACTGCAGCACATCATTAATCACTGACTGCCGTGTTTCAGTTTAGAGTCTTGCTTTTTGTCATACTGTATTAAACTACCGTGTTATCATTCAACTACTGATGGGTTATGGTGATTTGACCCATGCAAATATACCAAATGGTTTTCTGCCCTTTATTGTATAGACTGTTCAATGACCTTGGCTAGCAACATTTTATCAGCCTGTGAGTTCGGATGGAACAAATCTATCCTGACATGGCATTTTTATTTATTTTTTTTCGATGGAACTGTGCAGAACAAAAAGCTCTAAATGTTATATGCAGCCAAAGGAAGAGTTTCTCTGCTCTTCAATCTTTAATCTTTTGCGTTCTGTTCAATATAAAAAATTATCTGCGTTTGAGTTGTTATTGTGCATTATTGTCTTCCAAAGTAGTACGCCTTAAAAGTACTTGCCTATTTTATTTTGGCTCAGCACTTCTGTGACTACTTCTGTGACACTTCTATATATTGAAATGGTAGTCACCCAGACAAGAGGTGAAGTGATTGCTTGGCAACTTGAAATACAGACTACACTACTTTATTTCTTGCAGCATCTCTTTAAACGTGGATTCTGTAGACCTATGTAATACTAATTATAATATGTTTGTACAATTGAGTTGGTGGTCATACATGTAATAATAAGAATGTTGGATTTCTCTAAGAGATTTGGATCTTCTAAATCTGTGACTAGACTATGGTGGGAAGTCTAAGGAATCTCTCTGTTCTTCACTCTTAACCCTTGCAAGGAGGTACATATCTCACAGTCTCACTGTCCCCAGAATAGCCACTGATTGGTCACAGGTGCTCTGTAGTGAAGAACCTGTAGGGAAGTCAGGAATGTAACCAGGGGCTTATCAATAGAATAGTAATTAGGATGCAATAAACTGGAGGATGAGATGGAATCATAGTCAGTAGACAGGCCAGGAGTAAATACCAAGAGAAAAACTGCATGCACGAGGTACATAAAGCCCCTGAGGAACCAGTGCAGATGGGAGTGGTTGTGACACTGATCAGGTGTTGTGTCACGTGTACTCCCTCAGGCTATTGTTCCCTGGTGATCAGTGCAGTAGAAAGGTAGCTTGAAGATTCAGCCTGAAGTAAACATATAACAGTCTTTCTCTCCTTAGTGCAAAATATAACTTGTGGTCAGGGCTACGGACAAAGAGATGCCGGGAAAACCTGAGGAGATAAACACAGAGACTAGCCTAAACCAACTGAACGTGTCTTAGCTGACCTGACTGAAAGGCTGAGGTGTGCTCTTTGCCATTGCCGAGGGTGTCACGACCGCTATCCCAGCAGCAGTCGTGTCGCACCAGACAGAGGGGAAGGGGGACCCTTATCTACGGATGGGAAATAGAATGGCCACCCCTGACTAACCCTAAGCTGGCACCTGTCTGCCCTGATACCCTAGACGGGGTGTGAACCCGTGCGGCGAGCAGGATGCCTAAACCCTCAGTCGCCCTAACAAGACTGGACTGGGGAAAGGCCGATGGGAGCGCTAGTCACCATCACTCACATCTAGGAAAACAACAGGGGAAGACAGCAACAAACAAACAACAGCAGAGATAGACTTATCCAGTCACGAGCAGAGAAGGCGATCCCAAACACGACAGTCCACGCCGGACAAGAGCTCCACAGCAACACCATCAAACGATCTCCTTCCAAGGTCAGAGTAGCACTGGAAGTAAGGACTATATCTGGCAATGACTGCAAGTGAAAGTGAAACTAATATAGTAGCTGGGAGTGGCAGACAGGACTCACCTGAGAAGGATGCCTACAAACTCCCAGTCAGGACAAAAAGGTTCACAAGGCAAAACCCAGATGACATACCCTGAACCACGGAGCAAACTCACAAGCTATCGCGAGTAGCAAGTCGCTGCGACCTTCTCCTCCCGGACCTGTCTGGATCAGTCAGTCGTGACAGTACCCCCCTTTCTACGAGGGGCCCCTGGACCCTCAAGACCAGGCCTCTCCGGATGGGAGCTATGAAAAGCCCGAGTGAGTCTGTCCGCTTTGATCTCTGATGCTGGAACCCACATTCTCTCTTCGGAACCATAACCTTTCCAGTGCACCAGGTACTGAAGAGAGCGGCGAACATATCGTGAATCAACAATCTTTTCTACCTGAAACTCTGCCACACTGAAGAAAGTGAAGACGCAAATCGTTCCTCCTCGGGAATCCCAGACAGCCCCCCCTCACTAAACGTACAAAACTGAGGATGGAAACCATACGCACCAAAAAATGGTGACTTATCGGTGGATTCTTGACGACGATTATTAATGGCAAACTCGGCTAACGGTAAATAAGATGACCATTCCTCCTGATTTTCGGAAACAAAGCATCTCAAATATGTCTCTAGGTTTTGATTGGTACGTTCAGTCTGACCGTTGGACTGTGGATGGAAAGATGAAGAAAACGACAGATGAACCCCTAAACGAGAACAAAAAGCTTTCCAAAATTTAGAAACGAATTGGGTACCACGATCCGAAACAATATCGGAAGGGACCCCGTGAAGCTTCACGATGTGGTCAATAAAAACCTGAGCCAGTGTGTTAGCATTAGGCAATGCGGCAAGAGCAATAAAGTGCACCATTTTACTGAATCTGTCAACAACTACAAGAATAACAGTCTTCCCCGCTGATACTGGTAGATCCGTAATGATATCCATTGACAGGTGCGTCCAAGGCCTGTTGGGGATGGCCAGAGGTAAAAAAACGCCCTGCCGGACGAGTATGATCTACCTTAGAACGAGCACAGGTAGCACATGCAGACACAAAATTCAACACCTCCTGGCGCCATTTAGGCCACCAGAACCGACGAGACACTAACTCAGAGGTTGCCCTACTACCTGGGTGTCCTGCCAGTGTGGAGTTATGGTGTTCTTTTAGTATCTCCAGTCGTAAATTTTCTGGCACACAGTTTACCCGAGGGGCAGGAGGCCGGGGCGTTCCCCTGAGCTTCCAACACCCTCCCCTCCAAACCTGAGTGTAATGCAGAGACCACCACCCCCTTTTGCAAAATGGGCTCTGGTACCTCAACATCACCCCCTCCAGGAAAACTTCGAGACAATGCATCCGCTTTAGTATTTTTTGCCCCCGGGCGATAGGTTATTACAAAATTAAACCTAGTAAAAAATAACGACCACCGAGCCTGTCTAGGGGTGAGACGTTTAGCAGACTCCAGATATAATAAGTTTTTGTGATCAGTAATCACCGTGACGGGATGAACCGCCCCCTCCAAAAAATGACGCCACTCCTCAAAAGCCAACTTAATAGCTAAAAGTTCCCTGTTGCCAATATCATAGTTCCTTTCTGCAGTAGACAATTTCTTCGAAAAGAAAGCACACGGATGCCATTCACCAGGGGACGGGCCCTGAGATAGTACCGCTCCCACCCCCACCTCTGATGCGTCAACCTCTACAATAAAAGGAAGCGAGACATCTGGCTGTACGAGAATAGGGGCCGAGGTGAATCTCTCCTTCAGAGATGCAAAGGCAGTTTTGGCTGCATGTGACCATTTGGAAAAATCGGATCCCTTTCGGGTCATGTCCGTCAGTGGTTTGACCACCAAGGAATAGTTCTTTATAAACTTTCTATAAAAATTGGCAAACCCCAGGAAGCGTTGCAATGCCTTCAGGTTCTCAGGCAGATCCCAGTCTATAATCGCCCGGACTTTCTCTGGATCCATGCGGAAACCTGAATCTGACAACACATACCCCAGAAATGGCAGTTCTTTTACAGCGAACACACATTTTTCTAACTTAGCAAACAATTTGTTGGCCCTTAATATCTGCAGCACTTGTCTCACATGGATCTTATGTGTATCCAGATCTGGGGAATAGACCAGGATGTCATCAAGATATATCACAACAAATCTCCCGATAAGGTGACTAAAAATATCGTTGACAAAATGTTGGAATACCGCAGGCGCATTAGTAAGACCAAATGGCATGACCAGATTTTCATAATGCCCTTCCGGAGTATTAAAAGCCGTCTTCCACTCATCCCCCTCTTTGATGTGAACCAGGTTATAGGCTCCTCTGAGATCCATTTTGGAGAACCATTTAGCACCAGCAACCTGATTAAAGAGGTCGGGAATGAGAGGAAGAGGATAGGGATCTCGGATAGTTATCCGGTTTAATTCCCGGAAATCCAGGCAAGGACGTAGGCCCCCATCTTTCTTTTTAACGAAAAAGAACCCTGCAGCCACAGGTGAAGAAGAGGGTCTGATGTGTCCCTTAGCCAAACTAAGGGACACAGGGCGTAACCTGAATTTAATCTTTCATAGCCTTCCTCTCCGGGCCGGAAAGATTGTATAACCGGGTTTTAGGTAGTTTTGCCCCAGGTAATAGATTAATCGGGCAATCATATGGACGATGAGGTGGTAACCCCTGACAACCCTTCTCAGAGAACACATCCATAAAATCTGACAGAAAGGCAGGTAAAGATGTTACAGAGAGTGTAGAGCACCTACTACTCAAGCAGTTGTCCTTACAATGTTCACTCCACTCCACAATCTCCCCGGCCTGCCAATCCACCACTGGATTGTGAGTCACCAGCCAGGGAAGCCCCAATACCATAGGAGCCGGAAGACCGTCCAGGACATAACAAGAGATATGCTCTTTATGGAGGTCCCCTACCTGCAGATGGATATTATGGATGATCTGAGTTAACTCTCTCTGAGTAAGAGGGGAGGAGTCGATGGCAAACACAGGAATAGTTCTGCATACCGGTTCCGGAGTAAAACCCAGAGCCTGAGCAAACCGTGAATCCACCAAGTTGACCCCCGCCCCACTGTCCAAAAAGACGGAACAGATCTCAGTTTTATTGCCCGCCTCAACGGTAGCGGACAACAAAAACTGAGACATGCGTATGGAGGAAATGAATACACCCAGACTGTTCTCCTCCGCACAATCTGGGGACTCTAGTTTTCCGGCGGCTCCTTTGTTTGTGGTCTCTTGGGTTCTGAGGAACAAACCTTTACAAAATGACCCCTCCCCCCACAACGAAAACAAACCTCTGACCTACGGCGGAACTTAGGAGGATTCACCCGTCTAGTGGCGCCCCCTATTTGCATTGGTTCGACTGGACAATAACAGACCCTGCCCTATAGAGGCCTCCGTAAAATTTAATAGTCTCTCCCTGAGTCGTCTGTCGATTCTTATGGACAGAGACATAGCAGCCTCAAGAGACCCAGGGACCTCGTATACCGCCAGTGCGTCTTTTAATTTTTCAGACAACCCCTGGCAGAACTGACTCCTAAGGGCCTAGTCGTTCCATAACGTATCAGTAGCCCACCTACGGAATTCGGAACAATATAGTTCAGCAGACCGGTTCTCTTGCCGAAGTCTACGTAGCTTAGACTCAGCCAGTGAGACCCTGTCTGGGTCATCATATACGAGACCCAGGGCTTCAAAAAACTCCTCCACTGATCGTAAGGCCGGAGAGTCTGATGGTAGGGAGAAAGCCCATGCCTGCGGATCTCCTTGCAGGAGAGAAATTACAATGCCCACCCGTTGTTCCTCACCGCCGGAGGATCTAGGGCGTAACCTGAAGAACAATTTGCAAGCTTCTCTGAAGGTTACAAATTGGTCTCTCCCTCCAGAGAACCTATCAGGTAAAGTCACTTTTGGCTCAGGAGTACCTTGGTTTCCCGTAGCAAGGGTGGAACCCAAGGATTGCTGCTGCAGCACTGTTGCTTTTAATCCTGCCACTTCAAGGGATAACCCCTGTAATTGTTTCGCCAAAACCGAAACCGGATCCATAGTGGAACAGACAAAATACAAAGCAAAACAGCAAGCAAAAAAGAAAAAAAAAAGAAATGTCTTTTTTTTTTTTTTTTTTTTTTAAAGGCCAGATATACTGTCACGACCGCTATCCCAGCAGCAGTCGTGTCGCACCAGACGGAGGGGAAGGGGGACCCTTATCTATGGATGGGAAATAGAATGGCCACCCCTGACTAACCCTAAGCTGGCACCTGTCTGCCCTGATACCCTAGACGGAGTGTGAACCCGTGCGGCGAGCAGGATGCCTAAACCCTCAGTCGCCCTAACAAGACTGGACTGGGGAAAGGCCGATGGGAGCGCTAGTCACCATCACTCACGTCTAGGAAAACAACAGGGGAAGACAGCAACAAACAAACAACAGCAGAGATAGACTTATCCAGTCACGAGCAGAGAAGGCGATCCCAAACACGACAGTCCACGCCGGACAAGAGCTCCACAGCAACACCATCAAACGATCTCCTTCCAAGGTCAGAGTAGCACTGGAAGTAAGGACTATATCTGGCAATGACTGCAAGTGAAAGTGAAACTAATATAGTAGCTGGGAGTGGCAGACAGGACTCACCTGAGAAGGATGCCTATAAACTCCCAGTCAGGACAAAAAGGTTCACAAGGCAAAACCCAGATGACATACCCTGAACCACGGAACAAACTCACAAGCTATCGCGAGTAGCAAGTCGCTGCGACCTTCTCCTCCCAGACCTGTCTGGATCAGTCACAGTCG